>NC_084973.1:19938657-20104290 GCF_963691925.1 Scomber scombrus
GCTTCTCTGACCGATTTAAAGATGACATCACAACCATCGTCTCTGTGGTTACTGCGGAGATTGGGGACCATCCTTGTCAAACAACAAAAGGTAAAGATGATGAAGATGACGACAATAAATTAAGCTCATCAACATCTCGAACCAGACCAGTGTACCTTTTACCCAAAATACTGCATCTGTGTACCTTCTGTTCCCCTGGGTTGTGTAGAAGCAATTGTCGCCTCAGTGTACATGTTGTCTGTGTCCTCCAAACAACAGGGAGCTGGAAGTGCTAATTATATTTGTCTCTGTCTCTGCCTCTGTAGTATCCAATGCTCAGCTTGCACAGTTAGATGCTTGGCAAGATACTCTCAGTACAGCTTGTTGATTACTGTTTGTTGATTGTTGTCCTTTTTAGGAGGTAGAGCAAGCAGAGAAAGTCAACATCAGTCTGGCCTTCTTCCTCTACGACCTGCTGTCTCTCATGGACCGAGGATTTGTCTTCCAGCTGGTGAAAAACTACTGCAACCAGGTACATAGCACTGAGAACAAACCAAACATGTTATGTGTTTTAAAAAGCACACATAATTAAATGAATTACCCTGTGGGAACTAAGAGACTTCCATATGCACAAAAATCTTTCTTTTGAGACTGTTACCAAGACATCGTATTTAACTTCTGTGTATTGTAGTATTGTGATAAAATGATTATTTTTTTGCTCTATTCTAGATGTCAGCTAAATGTGTTTCAATGCCAACATTGATCAGCATGCGTCTGGAGTTTCTGCGAATCCTGTGCAGTCACGAGCACTACCTCAACCTGAGCCTCTTCTTCAGCAGCCCTGCTTCTGCTCCCGCCTCACCGTGTCCATCCATCTCCTCACAGGTCAGCCCACCTGTCAGTCTACATTTACACTTGCATTTGCAGACCACAGACACGCTGAGTTTGTGTATCCCAGAGGGTTTTACAATCTGTACAGCGTATAACTTGTTTTTATCTTTACGTACTTGCTCTATAGAGTTAAGGAATATCAACAAGACTACAAAAATAATTATTGAGGGGTGTAAATGTTTTGGCCACTTTTGCATGGAAAAGGAATCTTTCAGTTTAAAAAGTATTTTGTATTAAAGCAAACATTGTAACTCTATTTTCTCCCTGACACTCTCTTTGTGTCTGCCTCTCCTTTCATCTTTCCATTCAGAGTTCCGGCTCATGTAGTTTCCAGGAACAGCAGAGGATCTTGGGGTTGTTTGAGCTTTCTCAGGAATTTAAGCAGCAGCACTACCTCGCTGGTCTGCTGCTGACAGAGCTCAGTGCTGCCCTAGACATGGAATCAGAGGGGTATGACAACACACTTTCTGGTTTCCAGTTGTTCCCAAGTTTCTAAAACTAGTGTGAAAGAAATTGCCAGCCATCTTTTGTGGTTTAGGGAAACAAACAATAATAATCTACAGTTAGGTTAATGGCTGCCTTTGTGTGTGTGTGTGTGTGTGTGTGTGTGTGTGTGTGTGTGTGTGTGTGTGTGTACAGGGGAAAGGTCCAGAGAAAGGCCATCAATGCGATCTACAGCCTGCTGTGTTCCCATGACCTTGACCATCGCTGTGTTAAACCTGAGGTCAGAGCCAAGGTGGCTGCTCTCTACCTCCCCCTGGTGGGCATTATCATTGACTCCACCAACTATCTGGACTTCACTGGTACATAAACACATACAATCTCAACAATACTTGCAAGAGAAGACTAATCAGTACTTTGCTCTTACTGAAGAACTCTTTTAAGGTGGAAATTACCTGCCTGTTTAACACATTTGACTCCTGTTTGTCTCTGTAGTTTCAGATGCGCGCAGCGGGAAAAACAAGACAGGCGGACCTGAAGATGACCTTGAAAATGTCCCACCCATTAATCAGTCGGTTGCTATGGCAATTGCCGGGAACCCCTTCAACACGCTGGGGAGGAATGTTCTCGTTTCCATGGCATCCATGGTAAAATTCTGAAATAATTTCTTAATGATGTGATGATAAAAGATTATAGCGGGCTTTTCATTGTTTTTGAAAGTTCAAAAGTGCATGTGTGTGTGTGTGTGTGTGTGTGTGTGTGTGTGTGTGTGTGTGTGTGTGTGTGTGTGTGTGTGTGTGTGTGTGTGTGTGTGTGTGTGTGTGTGTGTGTGTGTGTGTGTGTGTGTGTGTGTGTGTGTGTGTGTGTGCGTGCGTGCGTGTGTGTGTGTGTGTGTGTGTGTGCGTGCATGCGTGTATGTGTGTGTGTGTAATTGTATCTGTGAGCGTTCTGCTTCCTAACAGGTGAGCTTCACTGAGGTACATTGATTAACTGTCAAAGCCACACACACACTTCATCCATCCTGAAAAATCACACACACACATACGCATACACACATGTCTGCAAGAGATGGTTTATGGGCAGGCATTGCCATCATAAGTGAACAGGGCCGTCTTGCCTGACAAACACATCCATCAAGTGTAGCTACGGCAGCAACACTGGCACTTAAACTGAAAACTGCCTTTCCCTTCCTCTTTCTCTGCTTTTCTCCAAGAGATGAATAAGTTGATTGTATGTTATTACATAAAATACTGTTGTAGAAAAAAAAAAATTCTTACAACTGACTCATTGGACTGGTATTCATCACAGATCCAAACATGGCTGCCAGAGTGCTTGCTCCTCATTCTCTGGCAGTTCTCATTCCCCAAACAACATTTCTGTGACTCTTTTCACCAACAGAAATGGTTTTCAAATAAACAATCAATGTTTTTGATTACATGCTACAAATATTTGACATTGGTAAGCTTCACTCACTGCTGTGGAACGAAGACCTGGAAACTAGGTTCTAGGTGGGACACCTAAAGCACTAGGAGGTTAATGGCTACATTTATCAAAGCTGCCACACAGTGAAGCAGCAGTAGCTCTCTACAGTAGCGATTCATCATCACACGAATGAAGGTGAATGAATCTGCAGTAGATTTAACACCTATTAAGATGGGGAAAAGAACCATACTTCACTAAGGACAGTGTGAAAGAACCGACTGGCCATCTTTGTGGTTTAGTGAACTTTGTGAATGATATACAGTTAGTTTGTGAGATACACTTGTAAAACTCAAAGGCGGCAGTAGTGGATTACCACTGACAGGGTTGATCCAAGTGTGGATCACCTGAGATTAAAAAAAATAAATAAATAATTGTGCTGTATTTTTTATCCGTTTCATAACATGTACTTTGAGGAAATTATTTTTATTTTTTCCTCTACAAAGATTGGAGTCCTGTTTTGTAAGCATTACCTGGACTTCTTTTACCCTCTAATCTGGAATTTCTTTGGCCGGTCTGGGTCCACATACCGGCAATTGGATTATATATGGATGTTTGTGTGTGTCTCTGATTGAGTGCAGGTGCTCTTTTTCTTCAGTAAAAGCATATCTCTCTCTCTCCTCTCATCTGCTCTCCTCTCCTCTGCTCTCCTCTTCTCTCCTCTTCTCTCATCTCCTCAGCAAGGTAAATCTGTAGCCATCCTTGCAGCAGACACCAGTCGCCACCTGTTGGTGTGTTTCCTTTGGGTGATGAAGAACGCTGATAGGAATCTGATTCAGCGCTGGACTGTGGATATGCCTCCCTCACAGCTCAACAAGCTGCTGGAGCTTCTCACTATCTGTGTGTCCTGCTTTGAGTACAGGGTCAGTTCGCTCATTTATCATCCTGTTTTATACAGTCACATCATTGAAAGACAGCTATCAAATGGCATGCATGACCCTGATCTTATTCCCCTTGTTTTAATGCTGATTTAACTTCATATGTCTCTGTGTGTTGTAGGGTAAACAGTGCAGTGACAAAGTGAGCACCCAGGCCTTGCAGAAATCTCAGCAGGCCAAGTTGCAGCTGGAAGAAGCCCTGCTGGGAGGAATGGGAGCCCGCGGAGCAATGATAAAACGAGTTGGAGGTAGTGTATGTCTTTGCAATTTAAGGAAGACCACTTGGAATTGCTTTTCAGTCAAATTTGCTTCTCTATTTTCCGGTTAAAATACGGCTTTGTTCATATTTAATCAGCAAGTATTCATGCAAGTCAGCTAACTTCTTACATGCAAATGGATTTAATTTTTGTCATATAAAACAGTAAACTATGTGGCCTCCTCTGACATACAGGAGTGTAGTATGCTATCTGTAATCCAGTAAATGTGCATTGTAGTTGTATTGATTTTTACCCCTGACACCAGTAGATAGAACCATGGGTCTAAGAGAGAACCTGAGATGGAGGAAAGACCTCACTCAGTGGAGACAGAGCAACGACAAACAAGATAAGTATGTTCAAACGTTTGTGTCTGCTTTTCAAATTTAACATGTCTGCCTGTCTGTATTCTTCCCTTCCTTTCTTTATCTTTTATATTTTGTGTTGTCCTATCCTTTCTGAATATTTGTCTGAATATATGTCCCATCCTCCATCAGAACAAAGGCAGAGTTGGACCAGGAGGCTGTGATCAGTGGAAACTTAGCCACAGAGACAAACCTCATTATTCTGGACCTGCTGGAGACCATCGTACAGGTCAGAACATTTTAACCAACAACCATGCAAAACACTACATGCATAGACTATAGACACAAAAACATGAACACCTATAAATTATAATGCAGTCCTTCGATGTAAGTACTGGGATGCTTTTTTTAACACTTTACAGCTGCACAGGACACTGAAAGTTTGCATTCAAGTGGTTTTCCAGTCTTTCAACAGGTGTTGCCATTTCTTTCATATAATTTGGTAATTTTCCCATCTGTCTCCTATCCAGGCGGTGCCATTGGCTGAGTGTAAAGACAGCGTGGTTGGCGGGGTGTTGAAGGTTTTACTCCACTCTCTCACCTGCAACCAGAGTAGCACATTCCTCTCTCACACCTTCAGCACACTCAGAGCACTTGTTGTCAAGGTACTTTCATGATGTCTTGTATGGGTTGTACGTTGCTGATACAAGCCAGAATTATATATGTATATATGTGTGTCTGTGTGAAATTTATTTGTGCCTTGTTTCATTTGTCTGTGTGTGTGTTTGTGTGCAGTTTGGGGACCTGTTGTTTGAAGAGGAGGCGGAGCAGTGTGCAGACCTGTGCCAGAAGGTGCTTCAGTACTGCAGCAGCCCTGTGGATGAAAACAGGACCCACGCCTGTGCCACCCTCTACCTCATCATGAGATACAGCTACAGCAATGCCAGTGTAAGCACACGCATACACAAGTTTCATATCATGTACATTAGCAATGTTTCAGTGGGTTGCCCAGACACACACAAGCAAATGTCAGGCATTTGCTACCTTTCTGTCAGATTAAACCTTATCTAATGTCTAAGTTTGCAAAAGAAATTGCATAATTGCATTATGTCAGATGAAATTTAGTTAAAGTATACTTGACGGTGGAGAATTGCTTATAATACATGTTTTTATGAACACTCACAGAAGCAGGGAGCCACACACATCTTGTCCTATCTTCTCTACTTTTCCTTTTCTGCTCAGCTTTAATGTCTTTTCCATGTCTATTTTGAGCGTGCCGCAGAAAGTTTCTGCTGAAGGATGTGTCTCTGAGTAGAGAGCAGAGAGATATGTCACTGTCTGCCTCCCCATGTTCCTACCCCTCTTTAACTAATGACAGCCAGACCTCTCTGTGTGTGTGTATGTGTTGCTATACATATGTGTTAGTGAAAGTGAGTATGTGTACCTCTGTGAAAGTGTGTGTGCCTCAAGGGAAGGGTGACAGATAATGTGAAAGAAGAAGAGAAATCATGATGGAGATAGAGGAGTGTTTTTATCAGAGGCGAAGGAGTGATGGAGGGGAATAGAATGGACAAGATTGAGAAGAGACAGAATTGAAGGAAGGGAGGTTTAGGACAGAGTATCTTCTTTCATCTTCTCTGCGAGTTCAATAACTGCTGGTGCAGCCGTCATTTCCTGTGTTTACAGTCTGTACACTTTAATGAAAGTCAGACATCAGCCTCTGGAGCACACTTACACACATGCAGCATCTCCAATTTAAAGTGAGTATTCGCCCCCTTCTTGTACAAGCGTATGTTTGTTTATACGGTGTATACAGAGGAAGCTGTGATATGAATTAGCGTAACAGCCGTATGACTCATTCATACAGAGCTTACTCTCTACCTCCTCCGCTGTTTATGTTTTCATCCCTTCATTTACCCTCCTCTTGCTCTCCTTCTGTCACACACACACACACACACACACACACACACACACACACACACACACACACACACACACACACACACACACACACACACACACACACACACACACACACACACACATACTTTTTTCCACTCTCCATCTTTAATTTTAGATTGTGGTAATAAAAAGAGAAATGCCTTCTTTTTTTCAAGAAATGGAACAAATTACTAAAAACAGATTTGTGGTCAAAACTAGTCCAGTTATGGAAAGGTTGGAAGAGAGTAAGAGGAAAAGGGAAGAAAAAAAGGAAAGAAAAGTACAGAAAAAGACAAAGGGGGTTGTGTGTTGACTTAAGCTATCATTTAGGCTACTTTTGAGCACACACACATACACACTGAGTTAGAGGGCAGTGATGGGTGGTTAGGCTCTGGCTCCATGCTCAGTTGAACAGAATGGGGCTGTAGAGATGATCCATGGGTGATTATGTCTCTGCTAATGGGAGATCATTTCCCGCTTAGCTGGTCATGCTGGAGATAGATGGGACTTCACACATACACGGGCAGACTCTCGTCACACACATACACAAACGCACACACACACACAGACCTTGCTGCAGAGGATGGAGATGGGTGTTTGTCAGGCCTGTTATCTTGGACAGGTAGTGTGAAGAATGGAGAGACAAGGAAAGTCAGGGAGAAGACAAGGGACCAACAAATTGAGGAGGGAAAGCAGCGTAAAATGCACATTTTCACATAACCATCATTAATCTTACCAATATTAATTTAGCTGATCCTCCTTTTTAAGTATTTATAGAAATCTTTTTCTATTTGCTATCAAATGCAAATAAATAAAGAAAATGCACATGACACAAGCAAAGTGTTTTTCTAAAGATGCAGAAGTCTATGGGTTGAAAAAGATTTGGGAATTATCCATTGCATAGCAGATCCTATAGCAACTCCACAGTTACATGCACACAATTAAGTACAGTGTGTAAGCATTTAGATCTTTGATTAATGTTTATTTTATATTCTGTTTTGATTCATTTTATTGTATCTGTAGGAAAACTTCATTTATTCACAGCATAAGTGAACTTGATTCCAAATAAATGCCTGATTAAAAATGTAAAAGAGTTGTTAGGTTAACAGACAGAAAGCTACATTGTAATACACAAAAATATCAATACAAAGAAAAAAACAAACCCCAAATCCAAAAAGAAATGTCTCTCATCTCATTGCCAAGCATACAGGAACTTACATGAAAGCTTTGATGATCATCACCCAAACATCACTCGCTTGGATTCCTATACAACTTTGCAGCTCTTTGTTATTCCACATGTATTAGTGGAGTCTGCCATAATTTTAGCTTTCTGTGTGTAGCTTTTGTTTAGATTTATTGATTATTTTATTGCCAATAATGATCACAGGGATCATGCTGATGCCACAAGAGAAGAGCATTTTCGTCTAATTAGGACATCCTGTAGTATGATTAGTTCTTCCTGATATGCAGTAGTATTAGTATCTGTTGCATAAAACAGTGACATTTTAGGTCATAAGCAAATTATGACATTTTTTAAAGACTATTAGGTAATTGGAGTGCTTTGGAACGGTCTCAGATTAAAAGTCTCCTTTTGTTGAAGTTAATATAGGTATGGCCATTATTGGAAGGCAACATCTCATTGAATAGTGGAAGAAGAAATGTTCTCATTGTTCATGTGTCTATTATATTGAAGTGCCTTGTCTAGCTGTTGAATATATTACTTTTTTCTTTTGTAGGGAAGGCATCAGAAGGATAACTACCCAGAGCTGTACACTGTGGTTATAATGTCAGAATCTGTGGAAATCTATAGATATTTTGAAATTCAGCCTCTTGAACTTGCAGTTTCACATCAGAATTTTGAACTTTGCCCTATTTTATTATAAACATCGCAAGACTCTAAAATTCACAGCGGATCTCTCTGTCTTAATCAGAACTTCTCAAGAGTGAAGATGCAAGTCACCATGTCTCTGGCCTCACTGGTGGGCAAGTCTGCAGACTTCCAGGATGAATACTTAAGGCGCTCACTACGCACCATCCTGGCCTACGCAGAGGAGGACACTGAAATGCAGAACACTCAGCTACCCTCACAGGTATAAACTAATTTGCTCACACTCATGGTCACATAATTCAACAACCGTTTGCTATTACATTACTGATATTAATTGTATTGTAACCTCATGCCTCCCTTTTCTGCGTGTGTTTTTATTTTCAGGTGGATGAGCTTTTGAGGAACCTCAACAGTATTTTGTCAGACACAGTCAAAATGAGAGAGTTCCAGGAAGATCCTGAGATGCTCATGGACCTGATGTACAGGTGAGAAAAAGTAATCCACAAAAATCTGTCTACATGTCTCTGGTTGTCCTCAGTGTCTCTTAATGTCTCAATCGCTCCCCTCCTCTCTCTCATCAACCTGCGGCTTCTCTCTATGTTGCTGCTGGTTCCTATTTCTTTGTGGTCTGGGTTGTTTTGTCTCTATTTATTGCCCTCACTATGGTAACCATGTGGTAGCAGTTTAGTCTTCTGATCTGGCTGTGTGTATTATGCAAATGCAAACAGTGTGTACAAGTGTGTGAGTGTGTGTGTATGTCTGTGAAAGCACGAAGGAGAAACACTGAAACAAAGAGAGCATACATGTGCTGTATGTTGATGTAGGCACTTTACCTCAACATGCTCTGATGTCACCTACATGTCATTTATCACGTACCTTTCTGTTTGGGTTTTGGTCCCGGTCACCTGGTGTGTGTCTGACAGCTGTGCAGAATAACCTGTTAGCTTTACACGTTTACCTAGACTTTATTTCCAAGCATAGGTCATTGACGCAGAAGACATTTGGTCTCCAGATGCATTTGTAAATGCATTCATTTGTAAATATAGTATAGTGACTCACCTCCTCTATAAATATATTAATTGAGAGTGTTTTAGATTTATTCCCATGCTGTGGGCTGGCTAATGATTATTCATACATTTCATGAACAGGAAACATTTTCCATTTTCTGTCGCCCATGATAACTCTTATCTTCCCAAATTTTGCACATTTAATTTTTAGACATTCACTTCCTAAACGTAAACATGTATTTGCTTCTATTCTGTAAATAAATGAATGATTGACATGCTTCAGTCAAGAATGTTAGTTGGCCCTCAATTTTTTGTGGTGTTTTTCATCTGCTTATTGATTTACATGTTTATTCCACAAGAAAAATGCATTGAGCTTTCTTTGTATTTGGCTTTTGCTCATAGCTTATGCCAAAATATGTAAACATAAATTTAATTAGTACTTCTAAAATATACAATATCTTATCAGCAGCCAGCATACCCACATCTTTAATCACTGCAATATCAACAACAACTTAAGTCTCTCATTTATCTGGATGTCTCTCGAAAAATTAAAATACCTGTATGTGCATCTTTACTGGATATTGCTTATTCTCTTTTGTACAATATGTTCTACATTTTATGCTTGTTTATCTTGTCTGTATTGTATTTATTTTGCATTTAATTTTATGTTGCACCTTGTTGAATGAAGGAGAAGACAAACCTTTCTTCTCTCATACTCCACAGGATAGCGAAGGGCTACCAGACGTCTCCTGACCTCCGCCTGACCTGGCTGCAGAACATGGCTGAGAAGCACAACAACAGGAAGTGTTACACTGAGTCTGCCATGTGTCTGGTCCACGCTGCTGCCCTGGTGGCTGAGTACCTCAGCATGCTTGAGGATCACAAGTACTTGCCTGTTGGCAGCGTCACCTTCCAGGTAGAGAGTGCCAATACAGAAATACACAACAAATTAGCAAGGAATTAATAACAAACACATGTTCAGACAGAAAGCAAAAAACAAGCAGCAATTACAGCTGCGCAAAATAAGCATTCATTATTTGTTTGTTGTTGCTGTTGGTTGTTTTGTTGAATGGAGGCAAACCCTCCTCTGCACAACACACCACACATCACACCTCCCCGGGGATGATTTCCAAATTTGGTTGTGTGTGTCCAGAGGGGGGAGCTGTACACTCATAACGTCAACATATAAATATGGTCCCCTGGTAGCACTGCTTAACACACGATGCCTTTGAAGTTGAAAGGGGGAAAAAGGCAAATGTGCTCCCGTGGGAACATGTGAACAGACTGTTCCCCTGAACTGAAAACAAAATGGTCTTATTGATGAGCTGTATTACACACACACACCTCTGTGGCGTTCTGGTACAGGACATTCTAGCCTGCAGCAGTCAACAGGTCATTGATTAGATGGTCATTAAATTAGTTCCATTTCCCACTGTAGGACATTTCTTTTTAAAGTGAGCCACGTGATTGATTTTTTGATTAAGAGAGCTAATTGATTGATTAGCTACCTGATTTTCTCCTCAGAACATCTCCCCCAATGTGCTGGAGGAGTCGGCGGTGTCAGATGACATCCTGTCCCCCGACGAGGACGGGGTGTGTTCGGGGCGCTACTTCACTGAAAGTGGCCTGGTGGGATTGCTTGAGCAGGCTGCTGAGCTCTTCAGCAATGTGAGGAAACCAAGCTGCACTCTTATTGGATGTCTGATGTTGACATACAAACCTTTAGAAGATGATTAGAACAGATGTGGGTTAAATGGTTAAAAATGCACTTAATGATTTCATTCAATGGATGAATATGAATATTGTAAATGCTGTCATGCCATTGAAAATTTTACTTTTTTGTTTTTGGTGCTAAATGCAACAATTCCTCTCAATGTAATTACTCATGCTAACCAACAGTGATGGCTGTCTTACCAGGGTGGTCTGTATGAGGCAGTGAATGAAGTCTACAAGATCATCATACCAATCCTGGAGGCTCACAGGGATTTTAGAAAGCTGGCATCCACTCATGACAAACTACAGAGAGCCTTTGATAACATCATTCAGAAGGTAATACTGTAAGACTCTGTAGGGGCTGCTTCATTTATTCAATGAAGGTTAGAGTAGAAATTATGTGCAATTTCAAAATCATTTGGGTAGCTAAATTTCCCAATTTAGTATTTCATAACCATGGGAATATATTTCTGATTTCGGACAGCTAAGATCCCTGGAAAAGACAATTAACATAACATATTGTTATGCTCATGAATACATGTTTTCCCCAAATGGTTTACAGCCATATATAGAATTCTAAAAGTAACTCTTCAAAGTGCTTTTTACCATAAAGACCCCATAAAAGGCTATTATCATAATGAGAGGATATGATACTGATGTCATTAGAGACTAATATAAAATTGTCTCATTGTTTCCATTCAGGGCCATAAGAGGATGTTTGGAACCTATTTCCGGGTGGGTTTTTATGGGGCCAAGTTCGGAGACCTGGATGAACGGGAATTCATTTACAAGGAGCCAGCGATCACACATCTGCCCGAGATATCTCACAGGCTTGAGGTAGGAGAGGAGTGAGCATCTGCTATACAAGTTGTGAAACAATGTGTGAGTCAGGTGGAGTTAAAAGGACTGGCTGGACTGGTAGAGCTTGATAGTGACATAGAGACTGTGACTGCAGCAGAGAATAACTCCGGGTGAAACTTACAATCATCTGTCTGCTCCTGAGTTTACTGAGATTTATGAAAATAATATGGCATGAAGAGCAACACAGTGTCAGCTTTAGTCCTGAATAAAATAAGTCATGAATCTGTTGCTAAATGACATTTTAAACTTTTATTTGATTTGTGGCTTGCACAGTTAAAAAAGTTTAACTTTAACTTCACAAAATGTGTCATTATTTAAATTAATAGGCTTGAATGGCAGTGAAATCTGTATGATCTTTGCATAAAGACCATAATAGACTGTACTGTGAACAGTCTTCTAACTAAACCTTTTCCCTGCTCCTAGAACTTCTACAGTCAGTGTTGTGGAGAAGACACTTTGGTGATGATTAAGGACTCTACACCAGTGGACAGAAAACAGCTTAACCCCAACAAGGTAGGGCAACACACACACAACTGATTCTTTCTCTATTGTAATTTAATAAAGTGTGAATGATCCCAGTGGTCGAATTAGATCTTTGCAGCATCAAATAATAATGTTTTCCAGCAAAGAACATAAAAAACAGTAAGTGGGGGTTATATAAATACATACATGTCTAGACATGTAGTTATTCAATGTAATGAAGGAACATCTTATGTACAGAAAACGTTCTTCTATTTCCTAATGTAGACTTCATATGTGCAGAGCACACACATTTTTATTTATGTGTGTGTATGCAGTATTAAACACTTAAAAACTGATTATGTGCAGGTTGTTGTTTATTATGTTGCATATATTGGAAAGCTTTTAGGATAAGTATACAGATTTGTGTGTACACATCAGAATTTGTGCCAGCCAAAAATGAATAGCAAAAGAGTTGTCCTAAAAATAAAGATGAGTCCAGAGGGGGTAGGATTGCTAAAATCAGTCCGGGACAGTTTGAATAGATGCTGCGTTGAAGGCGTTCTCCTTCAGCACCCATCTTGCTGGTTGAGGCTCCAGGGGAAGGAAGCACCATATGCTCACAATGAAAAAAATAGACAACAAACTAAAGAACTGATGTTTTTATCACAAGTGAATTGAGAACCCAGTTGTATGAATAAAAATAAAATAAACAATCACTCCTCTGCAGGCATATATCCAGATCACTTATGTGGAGCCCTTTTTTGATGACTACGAGATGAAAGACCGTCTGACAAACTTTGAGAAGAACTTCAACCTGCGGCGGTTCATGTACACCACGCCCTTCACCAAGAGTGGACGGCCGCGTGGCGAGCTCAACGAGCAGTACAAGAGGAAGACCATCCTCACCACCATGCACGCCTTCCCCTACGTCAAAACTCGCATCAATGTTATCCAGAAAGAGGAGGTAGTTGCTAATCTAATGGATCCCAAGACAAACTTGTCCACATTTGTCACTTTGTGACCATGACAACACCCTTGTACAATACCACCTGTCTCTTGTCTCCAGTTTGACCTGACTCCTATTGAAGTGGCCATAGAAGACATGCAGAAGAAGACTAGAGAGCTTGCTGTTGCCACACATAGAGAACAACCTGATGCTAAAATGCTGCAGATGCTGCTACAAGGCTCTGTGGGAGCTACTGTTAACCAGGTAATGTATAAGCATTGTACAGATTTTCTGAAACTGCTTCTATTTTTTACTACTGTCTGTCATATTAAGGTTGAAATGATTACTTACTTGATGTTTAACCAAATAATGGCTGTTCTCCTAAAATTATTTCACTTTGCATCGTAGCCTCATTTGTCCCCTGAGTGCTCCTTCCTAATGTGTAGGGAAAATAAATCAGAATAATTTACCTTTTATTTATCTTATCACATGTACAGTTTCCATTGTAGTCACAGGGTGCAGGTGGTAGACATGACAGTGATCACACATCAAAGCCTTAACCCCATCCATAACCCTAATCCTTCCTTTGCTTTTCCCCTGATTTAGTTAAAACGTCAATTCATGGCCCCGCTTCCTTTCATGTCTCTGCTGCACGGCATGCTGAACCGGAGGTCTCTTTGATCTGATAGCTTCCAGGTCCTGCCAGCATGGTGAATGTTAGAGTAAAGATGAAGCTAGCTACAGCGTCTCTGCTCCATCCCCCCCTATGCTTTATCTTCCAGCGTCTAATCTGACAGGTCCCTCGCTCCGACCTGATGGTTGTATACATAACGCTAATGCTCAGCAACTCCGTAAACATATAACTCTTGACTGTAATCAGTACAGGAGGCTGTGTTTCTGTGCGCGGGTCCACAGCTCAGACCAAGGACTGAGGCCCAGGCTCAATGCGTTTATGATGCTAATCAGAGCTGTTTAACTGTGCCTGTCGTGATACAGGCGCTGTGCAAGCGCACTGCGGTTTTATGATGAATATAAGTTAGGATAACAAGATCTCATACTGGGCAAATGGGAGCCAAATGGCGGGTGTATGCAGGGTTAGTGGTGACATTAACCATGCAGGAGGCTAATCATGGTTTCCTCTCTGATCTGATCTCTTCCTCATGTTCTAGTTCAGCATCTCGGCCAATGGCTGTATAAGGCATTCACTTAGCAAGTCATTTCCCCCTGTTTGAATGAGGGGATTTCTCATCCCCCCTCTGTTCATACACTTTCAAACACTTCCTCTCTTACCTCCTCTCTTTCCTTCCTCTACTCTGTTTTTGCTTTCTATTTCTTTGTCTCTCTAACTTTGTCTCTTTGTTTTCGTCCCTTTCCTCCTCTCACCGCCCCCCGTTGTAGGGCCCGTTGGAAGTGGCCCAGGTCTTCCTGAATGAGATCCCAGCAGACCCGAAGCTCTTTCGTCACCACAATAAACTGCGCCTGTGTTTCAAAGAGTTTATAATGAGGTAAGATACCATCAAAGAAACACACTGTACCAAAGTCAGGCAAAAATGAGGAAAAACACTCTGAAGAAACCCAAAAACCTTCATGGTAAGCCATAAACCTAAAGGACTTAACCAACTATTTTTTACTTCAATTTGCATTTGTACTTATTCTACTGAGCCCATGCCAGCCACTGCCTCAGTAGGTGGAAATATAGAACAATACTTCAAAGAGATTTCTGTTTAGAAAATGCGTCATCTTTTTTTGAGACTTGACTGAGAGGGAGTGAAAGTCTAGTGTCAGTGTAGGAAGATTAAAGAGGACCACAGACAACTGTGACTGATGGAGACTGATATGCTTCTGTTTAAGCAGAGTGTCAGTCAGGACGCAGAGACAGAAATGATAATCACTACCAAATTGCATACCACATGATAATTAAAGAAACCAAACAGGTAGGAGGAATGAAAATTAATATAACCCATCGTGACAGGGGATATTTTTTCATTTCCCATATGACAGTAGAAAATATTTTCCTCATAATGTCACTAAGCTGATTTTCTTTTTGAATTGCAAAGGTTTATTGTTCCCAAGAGTTTCATTATATATTGTATATTCAGAACATAATTTAAACCATCCTACCCACAGCAGTGTGTCTGAGGATATGGTGATTTTTGTGCAGGAGAACCATTTTGTTGAACGCATTTTATGCGTGTGCGTGTGTACTTATGCAGGCGTGTGTGTGTTTGTATGTGTGTGCCTTCATCTTGTAGGCATGTGCCGTTTGCCTCCAAAAGGTGGTTTTCATTTTCTAACCCCCATGTCACATTCCAGCTGCCCTGATTGCTAGAAGCAGGTTGGCAAATATTTACTGTAATTTCAGAAAGGCTTGTTTTCAATCCTAAATCTAGGCGAGCTGTCACTGGACCCTTTGTATGCCAATACTCTTGACAGTGCTGTTATGAAAAAAAAATCCATTCAGGGAGAACTGTTTCCTACATTGGTCACCTTTTTTAAAAATTGAATGTCCACTATTAATTTACACTCACCTTGCAGTTTATTAGGTACATCTAAATAAAACTAATGCAGTATGATACAATAGTCCTGTAATAAATCGTTCCTTTATGAAGGTTATAATGTTCAATTTTTTAGTTATAGAGATTATTTTATGGTCATTTGGGAGTAGTTTGTGGTGCTTTTGATCTGTATTGGGCTATACCGAGGGACATTTCTAATTTAGTCTAACTTAATCCATATACATGGGATGGAATTCAAAGTGGACCCCTTTTGTGGAACAAATGTTCCACTTGATCACTCGGCTCTGGTGTCACTTTAGTCACGTCTCACCTCAAATTGACCCAACATTATTAGAAATGTTCTGGCCCCAGTAACCCACAATGATAAAGAAAAAAATTAAAAATAAATAAATAAAAAGACGTCAAGAAAGCTACAGGTGATCCAAGCCAAACATATTCTCTTGTTTATTCAATTCATAAATATAAAGATAGTTAAATATTGTAGATATTCATGAGAAGAATTCATCAGAATTTATTTTCTACATTTTAAACCAAGCTGTTGGATAGCCAATCTCATATCAGCAGATCTTTTATGCCTTGGAAAATCCGTTGGAAAATACTCTTGGGAACAATTCTTAATGCTCATTGCACTGTGTATTTATTGTATACTGTTACACAACAATGCAGTTTCCATATTACCCTTGTTAAAAGCCGAGAGATAAATTTAGACATGTGTTTGTAATCATCCCAGTCTCTCCGATTTCCTGCAGCCTGGTCTGTATGTCAGCCATTATACATGTTGTAATGGAGGACTGTGGGCAGACCCCATACCTGGACACTGCTCTTACTGCAGCTCAGAGCTTGTGGTGCTTATCAACATATATTTTCCTCTTTCCAGCAAATAGTGTAGAATAGGATTTCTATTTGTTAGTCGTTTGTGATGTGGAGTATTACCTCTGCAGCTCTGTTGATTGTTTTTGAAAATGGTCTTGTGGGTCATATACAGTTCTGTTCACATTCGAGTGGAAGTACTTAAAAACCACCTAATAGGCATATAGGAGTTCCTTACAGTCAAGTACATTGTTAACTCATTCAGAGTCCAATATATGTCAAGTTGTT
Source organism: Scomber scombrus (assembly GCF_963691925.1). Lineage (NCBI taxonomy): Eukaryota > Metazoa > Chordata > Actinopteri > Scombriformes > Scombridae > Scomber > Scomber scombrus. The sequence goes on from NC_084973.1 coordinate 19,955,257, forward strand.
ATAGGACGTAGTTAGCATGAAACAGTGCAGTGCGCTTCTGAAGGCTGGAGGATAGAGAAGGGATTACCGCTAGATTGGTTTGCAAAGAAATCACTGTTGAAGTGGTTCTTAAGTTTGAGGTTACTACATTGTATAAAAAGGTCAAGGAGTACATTCAACACTCTTTCATAATCTCATTCAGTGCTGAAGCAATCCCATAGTAAAGCTGATTCCACCCTTCTTTGCTTCTTCCTGTTTTATCCTTTCTGCAGGTGTGGTGAGGCAGTTGAGAAGAATAAACACCTGATCACATTTGACCAGAAAGAGTACCAGCAGGAACTGAAGAAGAACTACAACCGCCTGAGAGAGAGCCTGAGGCCCATGCTAGAAAGAAAGATTCCTGAGCTCTATAAACCCATCATCAGGCCTCGCCAGGAGAACAGGTAAACAGACCCACCAAGTCAAACAGCCAATACTGTTTTGACAAGAGAAACTGGGGTGACAAAAAAACACAAAATATCGATCTTTTTATCAGTCTGTATGATTGCTGAACCCAAAGGAAAGTGAGAACAAATTGAATTGTGCAGAGATCCATTCGCACTGTCCGTGTCACCTCTACAAATATTGATAGCTGAACTAGAGCCACAGTACACAACACAGAGCTGAACAATGTCACAACCAAATTGCATTCATATATTAATAAAGACTGATTTGTCATTGAGTGCTTGAAAATAAAATGAACTTGAATTAAGATATATATTAACAACAGGGAAACAACTATTACTGTAACAAAGAAAACATATTCCACGTTGACATGAATCTAACTAAATAAATCCTATCATGTATGACCATACAGTAGCCACAGTGTCCCAATTCTATATTACAGCATTCAGTCTATATTATACTGATCTTTATATTGGAGCTGCAATGATCAGTCGATTAATCAGTCAAAAATAGTTGCCAACTATTAAATTAATGGGCAGCTATTTTGATAATCTCAATTGTGAATATTTTCTGGTTTCTTTAGTCTGATAATAAACTGAACATCTTTGGATTGTGGACAAAACAAGAAATTTGAAGACATTGTGCTCTGGGGTACATTTTTACACCATTTACTGACATTGTATAGACCAAACAACTAACAGATTTGCACAAGAAATTATGCATTACGGGTGACATGCAAAGACAATCAAACTGTGTCTTTAGAATTCCCACTGACAATTAAACTTTAAAAATGTAATAGTAATAGTTTCAGTTTTCTCATTTGTTCCCCACCCACCCATTCACACCCCTTTCAACAAAATGTTTTATATGCTTTTTTGTTAGCCGTAAGCAGCTGCACTGTATTTGCATTGATAGATAACTGTGTAAATCAACAGCTTAACATCTCAACTTAGATGTCAAGTTTAAAGGTTTTTTTTAGTATGCACACTGTCTGTTTTGAGTATACTTTATTTACTAGTGTAAACACAGCATACTCAAATCATTAGTGTGTAGTATGGAGTTTGGACCCCTATGTATCACACTTAGGTCTTGGTGAAGCATCAGGGTAGCCAATGAGTGAGTCAAGTGTATAAAATGGCTACCACTTTTGGAGTCTCTGTTCATTTCTGATGGAAATTGGCAAAAGCCTTTTGACATTCCAAGTAGTAAGGAGTGAATAATTGATACAAAAATACCCATTGGGTTCTGTCTTCTGTTTCTGTCTTTTCCCCTTTTCCCCAATCCACTGTCCTCTCCCTCTCACAGAGATTCCTTCAAACGTCTGAGTTTCCGCAGAGCTCTGGAGGAAAACTCCTGAGATGCCATTGCCTGTCTAAGAGACAGCGCTACGGAGAGGAAGGGGATGCTGTCACACAACCAAGAGACAAAAAAAGGAGATGAGATGAAAAGAAGAGAAAAATAAGGAGCAGAACTGGTGGTGATACCCTTGTACTCCTCTGCACAGGAGCAGTACATTGTATCCAGGATGCAGGGTTTAGGATCAGTTTCTCAAAAATCCAGCAGTGTTTATAAATGTTCTCTGCTGTATTTCCATTTTTTATGATTTCATGGTTGTTGTTGTTACAGGAAGCAAAAGGAGGGAACAGATTGAGCACATAAAAATAGTGGGATGGGAATCTCAAGCAAAGTGTAGCTTATTGAGCGTTTCACTGTAAAATCTTCAGATGCTTTTGCTCTGTTGATTTTCTTTTTTGGATAACTGCAAGTCCGAGTAATGCTGCAAACATTTCCTCTGGGTTGGTTAAGAAGCAGACTAGAGTCCCTCTCTGAGGTCCTTGCTGGCCCAGGGACTGTATGTGTGCCAATAATGATACTGTCTTGTGTGCATGTAAGTGTAAATGTGTGAATGAATGGGCCTTTATTCAGATAGTGTTTGAAGTAGAGTATTTTGGTGCCGTACTGAAGTCACTTTGCACTCAGTGATGATAAATGATTTTGTTATGTGCTAAAGGGCCTCTGAAATTCCACCCTGAGTGTCTAAGCATGTCATGCATGACATGCACTCGTGCTGCCAGAGCCAGCGAGATGATGTGGATGGATTTGTGCACTGGAAAGATGGATTAAATTAATTTCCTGTGTTGAGTCTTAAGGCCACTGTAGTCTTACTATTGTTAGACACACATCACCTGGCCATGTAGCTAATAGAAGAGTTTAACTGATTAAGAGTTATCTGGTGTAATTTTACAAGAGGTAGATAGACTTATCTTTGGTTCCAAAACACATATGGCTTATTTCTAAATCCACATTTTGTATATAGTAAAGGTATTGCATCAGATAATTACAAAGATGTTTACAAAGGTATGAGAAACTATTTTGCAGTTTATTTTATGGAAATGTATTTCTTAGAAAATAGCAATAATGATATGAATTGAAAAAATAATTCAGTAGGCAGGATTCAGTGACTGAGTGTACTGTAACAATACAACAAAGTGTATGTTCCAGTAGTTTCAGTCCCTGTTTGTAAATAGGCCACTCCCTTCCATACACACAGTGCCAAATTTAATTTCTTCCTCATTTACTTAGGAACTTAGATCCTTAACCAGAGATGCAATATTTTGGAAAGTCACTCAACACAACTCTGCTTTGCAATGTGAATTATGTTTACTCAATGTGTCCGAATACATTCCAGAGGAGAAATTTACTACTACTGCATTGCAGTGTTAAATAGTAACAACCTGATTTTATTTGACATCCTTGAAAAGGCTCATTTCATTGGTGTTATGTTACAGCTCGCACTGTATTACAGTGATGTAAATGTGCTTTGTTTTTCAAAACGGGGTACACATTTTATCTGCATTATTAATACACAATTACCCCCCTATTCCTCTGTCTCCAGGCACATTTGTTAATTATTGACTGTTTTTAAAATGGCTAAATAAGATTAAAGGTTATACAGATTGGTTATTATTTGTGAGTATTAATTAAAAATGTATACACAGTTCTGAAACATGCAGTGTACTGCTGAAGCCTGGTGTTAAAAGGTATATTTGTGGCATTCAACCACTTTTTTTCTTTATTGGTTTCTTTTTATGTTCATATTTGTTGTGTTTTATTAAATGTGGAATTTTAACTTGCATACATTGCTGGTGAAGCACCTGAATAAAATTTAATATAATATGCACATGTGTTACCTCTGTGTTAATTTTTATTGTTAATTTTGAGCTAGCTGTTATTATATGTACAAAAATGTTTCTGGTAACAGATACAAATCCACCACACCAGACTGCAAACAAAAAACAAAAAGACAAATAATCAATAACAACAACAAAACTCCAATATACTTATTTGAATAACAATAATTACACAAATAGACCTATTTGACCTTTGAATTTATCCTATATTTTTTTATTCTATCTAGAGACAATTAGTATTATTAGACTTATTAGTATATCATTATTTTGAGATAATATGTGTCATTATTTTGGGAAACTAATTCATTATTTTGAGAAAGTTTCTTATGTTGATCTTTTTTTTTCCATCACATTGGAAATATCACATTCATATATATATATACATTCATATATATATATATATCTAAAAAGGAAAAGGGGGGGTTAACTATCTGCCAGTAACTGTGTTTTATTTATCTATATAGATAAATAAAACACAGTTACTGGCAGATAGTAACTGTTTTCCTTTTTACAGGAAAATACAACTCCTTAATGAATCAACAGATTTCTTCCCACAAATTTACTCAGCCTAAAAGCACTGTTGGAAAGGAAAGAACTACAAATCTGCTTGCCGTCGCGTCCCAAATGACGACATCACTGCGCGACTTCGGCTAGCCGGATACAGGTTTGTTGTACATTTTCATTCACGACAGGCTTGTAGTTGTGATGCTCAGTGGTATGTGGACAAATGTTTTTCCTGACATGTCGCTTAATACACCGTTAGCTGGAGGGCAGCTGTGGTTTCTCTCACTGCAGCTGCTGTAGTTTTGACGGCTGACTCTAAAACAACAAAGAGAAACGACGCTGTAAAGTTACCCTACAAACTCAATTTAAACGCTGTCAGTCATTCACATTATACAACTTGAGTGGGCTATGTGTGGGTGTCAAGATGGTCCATCTCTTAAAGTTTGATTTCTATTCTATTTTTTTTTTTTTTTTTACCATTGTATCGATATAAATAATACCATTTAACTTTAGCATGCAAAGTTAAGCTCTTATGTGTTGCCTTCAAGGACCCTGTACTATTTAAGTTCATAGCTATTGCTATGGGCTTTGTGACGTGCAGAGATAGATAAAAAGCTATCTCTGCACGTCATAGCATTGTGTAGTCACTCTTTTATTATTCCATTCAGGATGAAGAAAGGTAGGGACCTTGATCACCAAGCTGACATGTCCCTGTTTTGTATCATGTGAATTAGGTAAGAGAGTGATTGTTTTGAGCCCACCTCTGACAGTAATGGGAGAAATGTTGTTTTTTAAACCTGGTTGCTGTTGATATTATCCTCCTTTGTGTGTTCATAACTTTATGAATATACTCCTGCACTGAAAGCTCTGAGGATATCCTGCTGTAAATGCTAATTGCATGTCCATCTTGCCAAACCTGCTGCATGCCCCAAGCAGGATAAATAGAAAGTAAAAACTCCCATATACACCAGGAGAGTTTTAATGTTAGCTACTGCAGACAGTTAGACGTTCCTAATGCTAGGATAAGGTGTTTTGCTATAATACTTAATTAACCCAGATTAAAAACAGGATTGCGACTGAGGTTTTCCTGTTAGGGAACATTTGTCAAAGTGTGAGCAGATGGAGTTTGACACTTAAGCTTGAGTTTGAGTTGAGTATACAGACCCTGACAGAGTTGGCGTCATCACAGTAGACTGGCAGAACACTTAATTCACAGACTGAAGTCAGTACTTCAGCCCACAGGAAGCTATAAGGTATCCATTAATAGTTCTGGCTGAAACTTACATGAACACACACTCATGCAATTACCCTAAGATAAATAAAAAGTTTGTACCTTGTCTTTATAAAATACAGTCAAAAAAGTTGAATAAATAACCTCCTGTTTTTGGTCTTGCCCACTAGGTTCAGTCCTCCTTTGCTAAACTTGCTAAATGCCATTTGTGTGACATGGAGCAAGACAGGAACCTAAATCCAGATACAGACGACCTTCCACTTTGCGCCAATACCAACCACATACTAGTCAGGCACTATGTACTAGATCTGACTGTTCATTTTGACAGGAAAGTTGTCAGTGGTAGTGTCGTTCTGTTCCTGCAGCCTTGCTCTGGAGTGATGACTAGGCCTCAAGATGGGTTTGAATTTGGAGCTAGAGAGGGAGAAAGCACTCAGGAGGCTGAAAAGAGTCAGCATGCACCTTTGTGTAGCTTTCAGGAGGTGAATACAATAAAGGATCGTGCAACAGATTTGGATTTGACTAGAGTTGGCACAGCAGCTGTGGATCTGGAGGGGCCCGCAATAAAAAACAGGGAAGGACTTGTGAATGCTACGGGTGAGAATATTCAGTCCTCACATTGGTGTGGAAACACTTGTGACAGTGATTTCACCTTAGTGCTGGACTGCTGTGACCTGGCTGTGTCAAAGGTCGAAGAAGTGGATGTCACCTCTGTGCCAGCCATGTCTAGCCACCTAGCAGAGATCTCATCTGAGAGGACAGGGGACTCCTCGGTGAGCCCACAAGCAGCCCTTATTCAGAACGTTATTTCCATGCCCTCTAGCCAATGGAGGCAGCAGCACCAGCTCTTTTCACAGTGTACCCGTGCCCCTGGTGTCCAGGATGGCAGCTCACTCGATTTTTATACAGACCGCTGGAGTCTGCAGGTGAGGAAAAGAGGGATCTCATCCCCTCAGGAGTTTCCTCGAGTTCTCAGGATCTGCTATGAGACGAGGCCAACCGGAGGCTCTGTGAGATGGACCAAAGACCAGGACAACAGGTTGGTCATAGAACAGTGGTCTCATGATATGATTAGAATCCCTCTTAAATATTTTAAAACTGGCAAGTCACAGCACAGCAGTTCTGATTCCTGCTGCTTGAATTACAGCCACTTGCCATGTTAGAATAGAATAATACAGATTCATTAATTCACAGAAATGTGCCTCAGGCTATTATATTCCATGTGTTGATGCTTTATGTGTATCTGTGTGTATTTGGTAGATCCTTTGAGCATTGAAATGAGGGTTGTTTATAGTTTACCATTGTTTACCCTTCCAGGGTGTGTGTTTACACTGCCGGCTCTCCCATCAACAACCGAGCCCTCTTTCCCTGCCAGGAACCGCCTGTTGCCATGTCAACATGGCAAGCAACAGTTCGAGCCCCCAGCGAGTGTGTGGTTTTGATGAGTGGAGAGGAGCAGGCTGTACCTATTGGGGATGGGGACACATGTAAGGCATTATTTCACATGCATTTACTGACAAACAGTATAAAAAAAGGCTTATTATTAATTACATATTTGAACTGAAATAAAAGTACATTTTACTGAATTGTATGGGACAAGGTTTCTTAAGTATTTAGAATTGTTATTGAATGCTTGGTCATATATTTAGCCTTGTTTATTCAAACAGTCAGAAGACATAAATGAAAAAAAAGTTGTTTTTTTTTAGAGTGTTATTGACATCTTTATTACACTTTTCAATTGATAAAGTTATTTCTCACTTTTGAAGTAAGTTTTTTGCAGCCTGGTTGAAGGCACCAAATTTCAAGATTTTTTTTCAGTGATTTTGTGATCATTGAAGGCGGTTTCCACGACTGGAAAAACAACTGAGCAAATCAGACCTTGGTAGGCAGAAAATAAATATCTGCAAAGAAGAAGAAGAAGGAAAAGAGGATGAAAATTGCTACCAAGATGCCAACATATGCGGATTAGACTGACATCAACATTAAGTTTACTGCTCCAAGTAACAGGTGCCATAGATTCATAGTGTCACCTGAAAATGACATTGGTAATTATTTGTCACTTTGGTTTGATTGGTTGGTTTGGATGAAAAAAACAACCCTTCACAATCAAAATCAGCAACTATGAGCACGATTTTATGCACAATATTAGTGAAGTGAAATAAAATGGCAATGCAGTCTAAAGTCTAAACTGATCCACTTCCCATCTCCCCTACACTATGAATCTTTCATCGACTTGTCTCTTACCCCTCTTCTTCTCCCTGTAGGTTTCCTAATCTGGAATTATTACGTCACTATGCCCATGCCTGCATCCACCTTCACCTTGGCAGTGGGCCACTGGCTCCAAGTCTCAGCAGAAATTCCCCCAGCACTGGAAAAAGAGTTGAAGGACAGGATGGATTGTGGCAAGAGGCCCAAACCTGGGGCTGAGGCACGGACTGAGGCTGGGCTTGTGTCCTCACTTGGAAGTTCTACCACTGAAGTAGTGAAGGACTCTACGGTCCAGACTGGCAGGTATTTTATTATTTTTCCTGTGTTCTTATAAGACCTCCTCCTCTCCAGACTGTTATTAACCCAAGTCTGGCCCTTCAACATTCCATGGTAAAACTTTCCTTTCACCATACCAAAAATGGTGCAGGTGAAGTTAGGGTGATGGATAAGGTGTAGCACTCAATCAGCTTTTTATGACAAGTACATTAAAGCTTATAACATATTACATTGGGTTCAGTGCCCAGCTGAAATGATCTTTGGAGACCAAAATAGTAAAGCTGACATACATTTTTATAGAGGCACAGGATATAAAGTGCAGGCTGGGGCCGGACAGGGCTGGCGTGCTATGGGCAGGGCAGGGTTGGGCTGGGGTCTCCTCTCCACTGCCCAGCAGGCTGGCAGGTCTGCCAGTGGTTTCCAGTAATTCTCCTCCTCCTCCCCTCATGGTTTTCCTCCTGCAGCAGTCCAGCCGTAGCCTGCTATAGGCCCCTGGAATATCCCGCTACAAGGAAGGCCTTTATTTTCAGTGAATGGCTGGAAGGAAACTTGGATGTCGCACGAAACCCTTGGAACAGTTCTGATACTGAGGATGGAGTTGGTGCTGGATATTGGATTTAGAGTGAATGAGATTGCATGTCGGCACCTCGATATTTTTGGGAACACTGTGGTTTGCCGTTGTGACATACAGTATATATTCCATATTTCCATTGCTTTCATTTCCATTCTTAGTGCAGACAGACAGGACACAGTATGCCATATTTGGTTCACTACCTCTAGTGCAGTATATTCTTTCAGGACGAAAATTCATTAAATTGTCTTTATTAACCTTGAATTAAACTTTTCTTCCCCGATTTAATCTGTTACAGCGGAGACCAGACCACCCGCTCAGACTCTGCACTCTGTTACTCTTCCCTTGAGGATGAGAGGCTCCCTGTAACTGATTATTCAGGCATGGTGGATGACGGCATCTCTTGTTCCCATGGTGACTACCCTTGCCGATTTACTGAGCAGTCGGCGGGGTCCCAGCGGGTGATTCCACATCGTGTATTTGCCCCCGTCTCCCTGCTGCAGAAGGCCCAGGTGGAGTTTTTACAAGGAGCCACTGAGTATTGAGATAATAATATTTTACATGATTAGAAAAGACAGTTAAAGTTTGTGTCACTCTGCCAGTGGTTTTCAACTGACATCTTTTGGCAGACTGGTAAATGCATTGACTGTATTCCCTTGACAGCCACTTAAAATATTCCTCATACTGTAAATGGGAATTTCAGTCTGGAATAGCATTTAGAAGTATTAAGTCAAAGGTTTTCAACAGTTCCGTAGATTCTCAACTGATGAATCTTCTTGGATGCGTGGCGAAATATCTTCAAGAACAGTAAGAGTGGATTCCTTTGACTTAATACTTCAAGACATTAAAAAATATGTGGTTGAGCAAATGTATACACTCCTATTATGCTTCTCATTTGCATCAAAATACAAATAATCTGATTAACTAAAACAAGTGCAAGTATATGTTTGTCATTTGTTTTTTATGTTGTTAAAAAAAACTTGTGGCTTTCCTTTTGTAGATTGGAGTCCTTCCACTGTTGCCACGATGTTTGGCAGCAGCCAACGCTGTTCTGGGAGTCCATCCCTTTCCCCGCCTTGATGTTCTCATTGTCCCAGCGGGGTTCTCCAGTCTAGGCATGGCCAGGTAATGACACCTATGTCTTTTGAAGAAAGGTGAAGGGTTTATAGTTAGGAGAACAGTTAGGAAGCTAGCCCAAAACAGACAGAGACATCTTTGTGTGTTGTTTACTCTTCTTGGCTATGCATTTAAAATACAGTAACAGTCAAACGTTTGTACACACCTTCCCATTCCCTTTAATGAGAAAACATGTCCAAACTTTTGACTGGTACACTGGGTGTATGGAGACCATTCTTTAAAAGGGTAATAATATACAAATTGAGTAACAAGCTTTGCCACAACAAGACTGCTGCTCTGCCTCTGGTATGTTCAGGTTTTTTCCCCAAGTACAACATTTACTGAATTCAAGAGCAGCACCACATTGAAGAAAGAGAAAATCTAAACGCATACAAAGTGGCAGACAAAGGAGCTTCACACACTTCACCTGGCCTCTACTTAAACACTCTTGCATAATCTGTCAGTCTTCTTTCATTGTCTCATCATTAACCTTATCCATTAGTCTTTCTTTTTCTATAGTTCCTCCTTTTCTTCATCCTGTTTCGAAAACTCACGACCTTTCCAAACAGCTCTTTCCTCTAAACTCTTACCCAAAATGTGATTCCAACCATTTTCACTGCTGTAATGAATTCCCACCACATCTTTTAACCTGTTCACAGTTTTTTTTCTTCACTTTTACAATTTAGTAGAGAGTTCACACTTTGATCCAAAGTTTGCACTGCATTTTATACTTTCTTCCAAACCTAACATGGCTCATCCTTTTTTCATACATTTTTCCAACACCTTCAAAGACCCCAAAAACCTAACCCAAAACCCTGACCCTCCTCATCAGAGAGATGGCTTACCTCTACTCTGGATACAGCTTGATTGACTCAGCAAAGCAGTCAATAGTCTGCTGTGTTATATCATTTTTCTCTCTTACCGGCAGTAGTTTCAGGTGGTCTTCAGGCTCTCTGCTCTACACTAGACCTGTGTGTATTTATGTATGTATGTTTGTGTGCAGTTTTAGTAGCGGTGTGGGGGTAAATGTGTGGGTGCAAAGCCGCAGGATGACAGATTCACTGTCTTATGTGCTATAGATAATTCTCCTCTTTGTTCCCCCTTCACCCTTACTGTGTCCTATTCTCTAACACCTTAGACCTTTTCCATATGAACTCCCTTTTTATTACTTTACTTTCCTCTGTTTTCTGTCATCCTTCTATCCTAAAAACTGGCAAAGTACTGCTTCTGTGACGACTTCTTCACCATCACTTTTCTTTCTCTCGTTTCATCTCCTGACTTTCCTTGCCCCCATAATATTCCTCAGTCTTTCAGCCTCCTGCGTTTGATGTCCTTCTCTGTCCTCTAAACTTCTCTGTACAGTCCATCACTCTTCAGTCTGGCCTCTAGCATTCTACCTCAGTGATAGTTTCTCTGGAAATCAAGTTTTGCATTCTCTCTGCAATACAGTACTTTCAGCTGGCATATGGTATGCCTGTAGGTATGACTGAAAGCCAGCCGGTAGCCATATGAATGAAATTAAAATTGGAAATTGAAGCAAAATAAAGACCATCAATGTCTGGCCTTTTTCAGAATTGTGTTGATAAAGTAAACTGATTAGGGTGGTCAGTGAACGTTGTCCCAGTGTCTGCGGTCTGCAACCACAGTCTCTCTTTCTCTCTGTCTGCCTTCCTTCTCTCCCTCAGCGGCCTCCCTGGAGAAAAGTGCCCCAGACAGGATATGAGCTCATACCTGAATATGTATTTTGGGTGAATTTCTGACGTTATAGCGTGAGTGGTCTCAATCAGAGGCATTTTGAAGGACAGACAGTGACAACAGAGTCACAGTCTGGACCTAATTCTCAATTTTATATAATAATGAAGACAACTGTATCCCTAAGCACAGCGTTCTCTTTGATCTATGAAAAATCTTTCCCCCCTTCTTGTGAAAATCTTTCTCCCTGCTGTATTTATTTTGAACGGACATCAAGTGCTAACACAGGGGCTGTTCTGCTGTGGCTGTTGCCTGACGGATGTTTTCTTTTCCTTATGAGGATAGCTCCCAGGCACTTATCCTTTTTGCCCTGACTGCCTAAACCCCAGTTAGCTGCAGATGACAGAGAAGAGATTTAGGGCCTTCATTAAGCTTCAGACAGCACCTGCACTGACTCCCTATAAAACTCTGCATGGGTCTCAACCCTGTGACATCTCACTGAATACTCCCCTCAATGCGGGTGGTTCGGTCCCGCATGCCCCCGCACTTAACCACAGGTTTGTGCCATAGGAAGGCAGGGAGGTCAGCCAAAATGGAAGTGCAGATTGAGATGGAGATGAGACGAAGAGGGTAAAGGCGGGGTTCGCGACAGGCCAGCGGACCCCCAGGATGTGGGAGAGGATGTGTGGATTATTCCCAGCAACAAAAGCCATTAGCCCCTGGAAGGACTTCAGAGACTGGCGCTATTTAATCTAGAGATTGGGAGGTATGTTGGCCCCAGTGCTTGGGACCAAGCCAAGCGCAGTTTTTGTGCAGTGCCCCAGTGGAAACAGCAGGAGTGGAGGGGCTGTTGGCCAAGGAGCTGTGGCAAGGAGGCATGAAGCTGTTGTAGTGTGATACAGAGAAGGGAGGGCTGAGGCAAAGCAGGGGAGGATTCACAGTGGCGTGAAGTTTTTATACTGAGATACGGAGAGGGAGGGCAGGAAACCGAAGATTAAGAAGTCAAGTAAGGGCAGGTCTGCATTCAAGGGCTGTGCCACGTACTCTGTGCACCCACAAGGCTTTCTGAATCACACAGACACACAAAGGGAACTAGGCTTGCGCAAAAGTAGTTCAGTAGTTCATAGGATTTTTGCATAACCACTTTCAGTTTATTTTATGTAGCTTTGAGAGTATCAATCAGTTATATTTCAACATAATCCTTATGTTCTAGTTTACGAGTTGTTTAGTAGTTCAGATAATCAACAGATGCATCTTATCTCGCAACAGACTTACTGTAACAATATGTCAAACAATGTTTTCTTGTTGTCTCTTAGTACACTCATATATCATCTACCCGTCTCTGTTGGTTCCTATGACGAACCATCCTGAGATTGTGGAATGTAGCAGCAGCAGTGGCAGTTTTACCTCTCCTCATGCTATTAGTAAAACTTTTAAGACATTGTGGAGCCTACAAGGGAGAGGAAAAAAAACTACAGTATGTTTAAACATTGATAGAGTAGAAGGGATGAGGAATGAAGAGGTGTCTGAGAAGAAAATGACAGAGTGTGAAAGCATTGCTTTCAGGGGGCACAGTTGGGGAATCTTTCAAAGTTAATACAGTTTCTAGTTTGTACAAAAAAAAAGCCCCGAGTGATTGAAGGACTGAACCTCTAAATATAATGAATCTGCTCAGAGTTGTCAAGGTCAGATGTCCTGCTGTATCCTAAATGTTAGTAATTAGTAATGTGTGTGTGTGTGTGTGTGTGTGTGTGTATGCGCGCGCGCGCATTTATGCCTTTATTTTTGTGTGCCTTAGCTCATACAAATTTTTTCTTTTTTCATGGGGATATGTAATCACCTCATTGCATCTCAACTACGTCATTTGGTTCCGACTGGGAGTGACAGGAAGGGCACAGCATTTCCTCCCACTCTTTGAAGCTGAAGCCTGTGTGTCCCAAAGCGCTGGCTGGACTTGTATTACTAATCAGAGATCACTCTGTTTTCAATGTGCCCAAATGAAGAGATGTTTAACGTCCCTGAGAGAGCGGTGGTTTCCCCACATTTTGTTGAGAAATGACACAAGTGTTGAAACGGGCCTTTTAGTTGTGTGGGTGATGTGGGTTTTGTTTTGCTGTACTGTAGACAAGCAGATTCCTGTGCTTGTGTTTGTATGAATGCATGTATTGTTCACATAATGGTGTAAGGATGTGTATTTAGTGCGATGTGATGATGTCAGAGGAATTCCAGAGAGATCATTTGTCATTGCCTGTTACCTGTTTTTTTGCGAAATTATCATTTAAAAGTTTGCATGTTTATGGCATATCCTTAAGTTGCAATTTAGTAAGATTGATGTGCTTTTTTTTTTTTTTTGTTATTGCGATTGGGATTTTTTTGTTGCCAGGCGAAGGGAGGGTTGCTTCACACCACTTGATGGCGGGCTCTGATAAAACCGCAAACATATCTGTCTCTCAGCATGTCTCATTGCACATTTATCACCAGCTTCCTTGATTGTCGCTGTTTCTCTTACCAGAATCACACAAACACATTTTTCAACTAGGACTCTTGCAAACGTGTTTATTACCAAAATAATTTTTAATATTCAAACTATGCAAACAATTAGCATTGATATAAAATTCCTAATCCTCTTGCTTTTGTCAATTCCTTTTAAGCAACACTCAACTCATAGGTGGAAACTACCTAAAGTAAAATGGGAAAAAAATAAAGGATCAAGTAGTTAAACTGCTTGTTCAACTTACAGTACAGTCAAACGAGGCAGCAATATAGCTGTCACAGGCACTAGGTAAAAATTATGACTAGTGTGTAGCTCTTGACCTTTTTAAGTGGCACTGGAGGATTTTCAGCTTGACTTCAGTTGACTGCATTGTTTGTTTATGGGCTAGCAGGAAGTTACATTGACCATTGCTCCCTTTTGGGAGGAAGCAGTGAGCTGTAGTGCCGGAGGGACTCAGTACCCTGCAGGATAATCCCCTGCTGCCTTGGAGCTTTTTAGAGTGCCACCTGAGCTCTTTTTCATCTTTTATAGGACCAGACCCATGGTTTTGCATGTTTTAACCCATTAACTGGAAATCACATATAATTATCATCCCTGCTGCCTTGTCCCGATACATAACAAAAGTTTTGATTTGCAACCTTCCAAAGAGATATTGGTTTTCATTCATTTCAGTATGGTATGAAAATGAACTTACAAACATTTGGTTAACTTTTGGTGTTACATTCATTTCTCTTTAAATCAAAGTTATTTTCTTCCCGCTTTGTAATACAGTTACAAGGGGTGTATTTATTTCAGGCAAACAGCAACTTTTTTAATGCAAAACATTGTCAGTCTACTCAGCTTGATTTTCTGTCAGCGAAACTCATTAATGCAGTGGCAACTGACTCTCAAATCACTTCTTAACAACCTTGAATGCACTGCTGTGGAAGGCTCTTTAAAATGGTGAATGCTCACAGGTGCATTACCATGTACCGATAACATAATTTTACATCGTAATGTTCATTGTGATGGATAACATGGGAGGCCGGTCCTTCAGCGCCATGGCCCCCAAGCTCTGGAATTCTCTCCTTCAATCCCTCTGCGACTGTCCTTCCTTTTCCATATTCAAGTCTCAGTTAAAACTTTTCTTTTCAATGAACATTTCTTTTCATCCTCCTCTGGATAGTCTTGTTTTGATCTGTTCTGGGGTTTTTTTCCCCCCTCTGTAACGCGTCCTTGGGTTTGTGAAAGGCGCTATATAAATTAAGCTTATTATTATTATTATTATTATTATTATTATAAGCCCCACATTTCTGCAAGTTGCTTTTCATGATGCACTGAAATGACTGAAAACTGATCTAATCTAAAAACGTGCATACCGTAGAAAGTGGTCAACAATAAGTGGGCCGAATCATGCAAAACCAACAGCATTTAAAAGGTAAAATGTATCATTAAGGAAAGATTATTACCTTTAAGGAAAGGCTTTGCTGTTTGTTACCATCTTAAATGGTAAGGAGATGAAATGTAATAGCATACCACAAAATACAAATTAACTAGATTAGATAATAATCTTAACCTGCCCTAGTTTCCAACATCAGTTTCACTCTTGGCCATGACTCCCCATCACTTAGCACCCTTACTGAATTGCACCTATGCTTCCTTGCTGACCTGCACCATATCCTTTTTTCTCTGTTCCTCCCTTCATTTATTTCATAGTACTCCCACTGCTTGTCCTCCTCTCTTCCTTCTGATGTCTCAGTGGATTTCTTGCCTTTCTGCTCTCCACTCCAGTTTGATCCATGATGTAACCCTAGAAGTGTGCGACACAGACCTGCTCTTTCAGAAGTCAGTTGGGGGGTTCAGGATGGGTGGGGTGGGATGTGGGGGGTTGGATTTTTTGGCACAGGAGACAGCTGTTAATCAAATAGTCAAGGGTGAGGTGTTCCTTTCTTCCCACCTTGAGTGGATCTCCCCCTCTTCTGTAGCCACACAAAGGAGCCCAGCAGGTTGAAAAGGCAGCTCTGCATGCCTGCACCTGGACAGACGGTGAGGGAGTGTCCTATGCACACTTTTAAAGTGATTGCAAGTAGTTAAGAAGTTTAGGTGAGCTTTATTTCTTTTCTCCAGTTTCCCTCTGCTGTCCTGCTGAACACAGCTCCAAACCCCACAAGTGCTGGCCAATGCTATCCATCTGGCCTTGCTTTCTTGTCTCTTTTTCTTGGTCAGAACTTCCCTTGCGCTCTTAATGAAGATAGCAGGGTCCAGTTTAGCAAGTGTTTTGTTAGTGCAGGAACATTCCTTTCTAGTTATCTGGGGCCTCTCAACTTCCCTTCTCTATCTGCAGTATAGGTTTACCTGCTCTGTCTTCTCACAACTGAAGTAGCCACCTTTTAACTCTTACACTGCTTGACAGGAGAGGGTTATGCACTTTGTTGCAAACATCTTAGTATTTCTCCACAGGAAGAATCAGCAAACAATTTATGCATGATAGTTTTTTAATACAAACTTTATGACCGATTTCAAGGGTGTATATGCTCCATTACTCAAAATTATAACCATCATCGTATATGCTGTTTTTTTCCAGTTGACATATATGCCTCCATTATGATCAGTGATTGGTAAATGATGGTGTGTTGCTTTGAACTGCCCTCCGATGTGAACCTGCTGGCAACAGCTGGCATATAGTCCTACGTTTAACAGTAAAACAGACACACTGTGCCATAACTCTGTATCAAAGTCTGTGGCAAGACAGGCCTGTCACTGCACACCCATTCTACTAACTAATGGATGAATCCATAGGACCCATTCCCTGGAGTGATGGATGGGTCCCACTGTATGGCATGTATGGGGACGTTGCTGCTCTTGGTTTGCATCCTGGGGCATGTGTGTGACGGTGGAAGCTAGAGGCTGAGGGTAATTTCATTTGTCTGTGCAAAGCCAGACGGCTTAATGTCTGTGGGACCTCTGCGCTGAACCGGCCAAAATGAGACATTTGAAACAAAGTGCTGCGAAATGCTCTGTGGTAATGCTTCCCATGTCTGGGTTTGCTTTTAGCCTTGGGGAGAGAGCCATGCTCCAGGTGGTCTACCATTTCCTTTCACACTATAGCCTTTTTTTTTTAAATCGCAATGTTGCTTCATTTGAGCCATGTAGGGATATTGACCCCATTCTATATCCTGGGTACCTCCTTCATTTTATAAGTCTGCTTAAAGGACAAATCTGGTGATACTGTAATATATTTTTCTTATTGTCAGCAAAATACCAAAACCAACAATGAATTGATCATGCTAACAAAGTATTGCCTGTGTAGTCAAAGCCCGATTTAGCTTATTCCTATGTGGCATTGACCTTCATTGTTGTTCAAAAAAACTATTAAAAATACATCATTGGGCTACACCATTGCTGTGGGTGAAATGTTCCTTCATTACTCTTAACATGAGGACCATAGTTTATTTTGTGTTAATAGTACTGTACACTGTCATGCAGCTGTAAATATTCACTAGTTCACAAATGCACTGTTTATCCCTGTCATTTAAAAAAACTAGTGTCCTGCTGGTTTTAGGAGTATTTATTAAGTATTTATTCATGTACCATTTTTAAAGACGATGCTTAGTGCCACACAGTTTAATTTTTTGGCATTTAAGCATATTCTTCAAGTGTCAACACCTGTTGATTAAGACCCAGTCAGTGCTGCCTCTTGTTAAGGTATTTCTTCAGTATGAATAATACAATTTTGTACATTGTCAATTATCAAAATGATAATTACTGTATATTTTTGCCCAGTGATTAGCTATTGTAGTATTGTGTAAATGTGTTTTTGCAAAAGTATTTACTTAAACACGTTTAACACAAAGTATATCAATCAGCTGCAGGGTTTGTCTGACAGGCAGACAGCTTAGCCAGGTAGCAGCCTGAGCCCTGTAGAGGAGAAAAAGCTCCGGTCACTGGCTAATTTCACTTGGATCTTGCCTTCATCCATCTTTCCATTCTGTCAAACACTTCTTATATAGCCCGCAGTACTGAGCAGTCTCTTTCCATCTCCACACCCTCTCATTCTAACAAAGAAAAAGGAGTATTTATTATTCCATAGGCATGAAATTAGAATCCTGTGAAATAGATTTGTCCAGTCTTTTTCACTGAGGCAGTAGTTGTATTGAATGAGGGAAAGTATGAGCCTGTGAAATGTGATATAGGATTTTGATGGTGGCATTTTGGGTCTTTGGGTAGGTACAGTGTGTTTGTAGATTTCCACCTTTCTTATCGCCGCTTATTGCTTGTCTTTTTGAGCGCTTTGTATTTCTCGCTGTTTGGTCTCCAATATATTTACAACATACCAGCCAATTAATCCCTTAAGGAGAGCTTACCGTTGTAGACAAAGACTGTTTTAAATCTGTGCCCCAGCATTACTGCTCTAGCGTCCTGCATACACACAGACACCCTCACTCAAGAACATTCCTCTGGCATGACATCAGAGTTTGGACTCTGTACTAAACAAGGAACAAACCGCTCTGTGGATTGGTTTACTGTTAAGAGAGGATGGATCAGACATCTGCTATCACTTCCCAGCTGATACGGATTCAAAGAAGCTTTGCTGAAAGTATGTGGGGGGTGTGTGTGTAGATGTGTATGGAAACAAAACAGGGTCATAAGTATTGTAGCTGTGTATCACCATCTGAATGTGTGAAAACATTTTGTTTGAATACATTGAAATCTTGGAATGTGTAAAAAAGTGTTTTGATGAAATGAATTCAAATGTTTGAAATAATATCTGAACAACTCTGTTTGCAGATCTGTAGATGTGCATGACATTTTGTTAACAAAACAACAAAAGATTTATCACAAATCATTTCCAATGTGTAAGTGCATAAAGACTTGCACAAAGGTTTGCAGTTACACATCAAAGGTTACAAAAAAGGTTTACAGTTTATTTTATTTTATTTTTATTTAATCAGGCAGGCTCACCAAGATTATGATCTCTTTGGCAAGAGAGACCTGAGAACAAGACACATTAATAAGACAAGAACACTATTAGCTGATGGAAATAACACAATAAACTGTGAATTAATACAATTACAAGAACCATAAAAAAACATCAGATAATGAAACTTTAAAATCTCCAAGGGGAATGTAACTCAAATTTCAGGGCAGTTTGCAGTTCATTCCATTTAAAAGGTGCGTAATATCAATCAATCGATCATTTATGATAACTAAAGTCTAGATGGAGGAATTAAAATTGCATTTTAGCCTCACCATGGCAAATGAACATTGCTGCATAGCACATATCCTACATTCCATGTACAGTGACCCACATAACCTCCTGTACCTCAATTTAAAAAAAATCTATAATTAGTGAGTTGCAGTCTGCTGTTAAGGCTTTTGAGGGGAAGCAGACGGATCTGCTCGAGCTGCTTGACTGTTTAATGCGGCTTATAAAGTCTGTCTGCAGCAGAGTCATCAACCCAATGGCAAAAATTAAAGTGCTCAAACAGCCAATTGACAGACCAATCTCGCCCAAGCCATACGTTGGTTATACATTTGAGTCCAAGGCAGCACAGCTGAACCTCTCCTGAGGAGGAGAGTTGTGTGGGAGGGATATCTGTGAGCTACACCATCTCCTTAGCAAATCAACTAAGAGCAAAGCTCCCAGATAATGTGGAGATATACTGGAGATCACATGTCTTTGTTCAGTTTGGATGAGACACTAAAGCACAAGCCTGGAAGACATGACAAAAACTCACAAGCTTTCTAAGATATTGCCCAGCCACGATTGACAAAATGATTAATCAATGCAGTCCTGTTCACCTTCAGAAATAGGAGGAAACAATAAACACCATGGCATTCTGGGCTGACGTGAAGAAGCATAGGGATGCAGCAGGCATAAACCCATATGAAAACTTGTCTTCTGCTGCAGTTTCTGTCGTGTCCGCCCCACTCAAAAGCTGAAGTAGAGAGACTCTTCAGATGGCATCATTAAAAACAAATTCAGGGATCGTATGTCCCTTCAGACCCCCAGTTCTATTCTATCTATTAGATAATGGTTTGAAGCTGGCTGGAGATGCATGCTATGAGCACAAACTGCCAGATAAGGTGCTGCAGCTCTTTGGCACTTCAGCCTCCTATTCATTTAAATTGTGTCCTGCAGCGGATTCTACCTCTTCCTCTGCATCCGACATTGCCCCATCGGGGGGAAAGCACTGAGGGTATGGATCTTGTCGATGATGATGAATTCTGTCACAGCACCCTCATGGAGTGATTTGGAATCAGATGAGAATCATAAACAGATTTACATATTGTTAAATATTTTTTTTCCTGCATTCAATGAATTTGCTTTGGTGTTGAGAGGTAGACTATGAGAAAAAAGAATATACAACCCAGATAAAATAAAAGTACCGAACACATGTAGCATATCTACATTTATACACCCTTTGTCTCTTAAGGTTGACATAGAGATTAAGTTAGCTCAACAATTAAGGTAACTTTAAGTTTTTATCCTTTTGTATCTTTTCAATTTGCTGTGTACATATTTGTCTGACAAATTACCACATATAAATGTAGGCCCTGTAGTTCATTTACTCCAGTCTGGTAAATTTTAATGGTATTTGCACTTTATTTGCACACAGTTTGACTTTAATCTAATAACCAATATACTGTTGTTCTTCTAGTCTTTACATACTGTTATTTGTCTGTTAAACTGGTAAATAGTTCTTGTAAGTTTTGATCCTTTTGTATCTTTTTAATTTGCTATGTACATATTTGTGGCACTCGAAAATCTCAATCTATTAATATATATGTACATACTATTCTTTTGAAAATACGCAAATAGTTTTTTGTAAATATACACATAGTTCATTCATATGTTTCTTTACTTTTATTTGGCAGCACACCAGTTGGCCTGTTAAGCTGCTGATACACTTGCTTTTCATTAATGCAATGCACTCACCAATGGTTGTGATGTCAAAGCCGTTATATTAATTGCACATTTTTAAATCTTCTATATGCACTCCCAATTTGGATTTTAATCTATTTGTTCAGATATGTTTTAAACATTCAAACATTTGAATTAATTTGATCAAAACATTTTTACACATTTACATATTTGAATGTATTCATACAAAATGTTTTCACACATTCAGATATAGTGATACACAGCTGCAATATGTATGACCCTATTTCGTTTCCATTGATTTGCATATCTGATCTTGTGACTTACTGCTGGTGTGTGTGGGTAGTTTGTTTTGGATGTACTTTATATAGTTATTGCATCTTCACATATATATTAGTGTTTGAATGTACACAAGCATTCTTGACCTCATTAGGTTATGACCCACCTGGATCCCATCAGCATAATAGAAACCTGATCTTCTTAGAGCCAGCTACCTATGCATGCATGAATAGGCTTTTGAGGTTAAGCAGTTGACAACAGCTAGAAACAACAGTATAACCTTGAAAGCTGACATTTATTTCTCATGTGCCAGCACTACAAGGCCTCATTTCCTTCAGACTCAAGCAGCAGAGTTGCCTCCTTGTTTCTGATGACCTCTGATATCTTTTCTGCTATTTATTTTCAGGCTCTGATGCGATGCAGTGTACAGTATGTGGGTGGGGCAGCTCTCTGGGGGCCCCAGCCTGGCCCCTGTTCATGTGATCAGGCCCTACATGGAGTGGCATTTGGCCTGGCCCTATGGGGCCCCGTCTGGGAGCAGAGAGCTGATCTGCAGCCAGCCTGGAATGCCAGACATTTGAAGTCAGACTTGTTAAAAAAGAACGAAGGGTGGTAGGAGTTTGGTCAAATAGGCCCCTGTGTCTAAAATAGCCCACAGACTCTGTCAGAGAGGGAGGGGAAGGAGACAAAGCTTCTTCCCGTAAGCTGACATTAGGAAAGGCCAACCTTTGCTTAAATAGAAAAGAATAGACAAAGCTGTACTTTGTGTGCATGTTGTCTTTCGTGTGGCGTTTCTCCATCTACTTACCTGTCTGTCATTGTGTCTTGAAAGTGTGTGTTTGTGTTTTTTCTGTATGGGTATGGAGTTTTGTGAACAATGTGTGAAGTTTCAACAGCTATGCTGTATCAGCATCAATGTCCCAGTGGTTCAGCAGTTCAACAGTTATCACACCAGGGAGTTCATCCTGCACTTGGGGAAAGAGCAAAAAACTCATCACATAGAGTGACAGTTGAAGGATGCTCTCTCTCTATTTCTCTCTCTTTCTTTACCTCTCTCTACCACCTTCTTTTCTTACTGATTTTCTCTCTCTCTCTCCATAAATATAGATCAAACAATCTATTTGTTCACCTTCTCTCTTCCTTTTTCTCTGTGCTTTCATGTTTTTTTCCTCATATTTATCTCCACTTATATTTGATCTCTTTCCCTACTTTGTTTATTGCTTTGTCACTCATTCATTTACACATACTGTACAGTATACACATTCAGTTCTCATCATCTTTTGCCTCGTCTTTTTCTCTCATGGGGCTGTTTTAGTCATGTCCCAGCTACGAGCTGAGCTGGGCTGGGGATGTCAATTACAGGACTATGATAGGGCCCCTGCTGCATTATGCATGGAAGTGTCCCGCTGGGGAACAAATGGCCTACAGCCAGGAACGATGGATGGAGGGATGAATAATGGATGGAGAGATGGAGGAGCAAAACACTATTGCAATCTGTGTCTCACCAAATTGAAGACTTGCCCTGGCTTGCACCTCTGAAGCTCAGTGCCAAGTCACCCAGGGTGACTCAGCATCATGAGGTTGTCGTGTGAAAAAGCACAGGATAGTTTTAATCAGTATTTCATTTTGTGTATTAAGACCCATTGGGGGTACAGGCATCAGAAAGGTCACCGACGGTCTCTTCTCTGTTATTCCCTATGGAGACAGCCTTTCAATATGATCAGCTTTGTTAATTGTTTTCTGGGAATTAATTCATACAACTGTTGTTAAGCTTTTACATATGAAAATATGGAGTGACAGCATGCAAGGCTATGCAAATTAATTTGTGCATATATTTTTCATCATATTCATATGTAGTTTTCAGAAATACCACACAATGTTAATCAGGAACAAAAAATACCAATATTGGCATCCAATTAAGTTTCAGATGTTGTAAATGTATATCTTTATTGTATTGTTGAGAAGAACGTGACTAAACAGAGATGAGTAGAGTCAGTCTTTATTTAATCACAAGGGAATTCCACACCAAGCAGTCAATAATAAAGACAAATCTGATATATTAAAAACAGACACAAGACCGCGACAACAAATATTATAGAATAGAAAGTCTTTAATTAGAAAGTCTTTATTGTCATTGTACAAACCACAACGAAATTATATTCAAGGTGTCAATAGTGGCATCACCCATCAAAAACATCTAGACATTTGTAATCAACTGAAAATGATTAGCCACGCTAAGAGACCAAATTTGGACCATTTTGCAGACTTTGTTTTTCTCTTCTCCACCAACTCTCTGGGTGTCTTTAATCCTGCATTTATATAGAAGAAAATGTATCTCTGCATAGAAGTTTTGTCAAGGATTTTTTTGTTCAGAACCTTTGCTTTTGTGAAAGGGTTTGTAGAAGTAAAAAGTGAGCTATTAAGAGTAGGTAGCTTTGGACTTCCAGTTGAGCCTACAACTTTATTATTTATTTATATAATTTTTAATTTGTGTAAATCTGTAAAAGTATCTTGACACCAACACAAAGCTTATTCTGGTATAGAAATGGGAGGAATGTTATTTTTAAATTAATTCTGTAAAAAATCCGGTTAAAATTAGCAGAGAGCAAGAACAGCAACACAGGTGGCAATCACAAGATAATCAGGAATGAGAAGTGAAAATAGTCCTATATAACCCATATAGCCCAAATAACACAGGGTATAGTTTGAAGTTGTATTTCTCAGTATCTGATTGATCCACATTATTTAGTCATGTTATTTCTTAGAACAGTAAAAAGGTAGAATTTGTAAGCAGACTGTGCAATAACGTCTGTATTTACTTTGATATTAATGCTTAAAAGCCTTGCTTGAAACTAATTCAGACATTTTGTATTGGTAATCAGGGAAAAACATTCAGATTTGTAGTGGAGATGAAAGGTGAACACACACATGTGCAGGTACTACATATGCATGGAAGCTTGTGAAACAAGTCTTCCCATGCATGTATCCCTGACAGGTCCCTGATGTCAACTAATGTCAGTCAGTGTATCAGTGAACGTGAAAGATGCTGTTGTTGTTCATCCCCACCATGGTGGGATGACACTATTTGTCACTGTAGTGATGGATTCCGCCTCCCTCGGAGGAGCATGTGCAAGCGCCGTCTCTGAAAGGCTGTCTTTGTGTTTCACACAAACACAAACACACACACACACACACACACACACACACACACACACACACACACACACACACACACACACACACACACACACACAGACAGACAGACACACACATACGCACTGCTGGAACTGACAACAAAGGCATGCTTATCCAATTGTGGGGGAATAAGATTAAGCTACAAAGAAACTCATAAGGCTAATGTTAGCATCCCCTGCTCCAGTGAGAGCCTTTGTTTGTGTAATCAGGAAAAACATGGGATTAGATTTGAGATGCTGTCTCGGAAATGATGCCCATAAGACCCTATTGTATGATGTTGACATGTTCCTAATGAACAGAAGGCAATGGCCTGACTAGTATCTGATAAACAATCCTCGGGGAAATAAAGAGTAGTTGTGTTCTTCAGATATCCGATGTTGTTTTGGTCCAAAATAGAGTGTCTGGGAGACCTGGGCTAACCTATGTCTTAACTCACTGTTTTCTTTTATAATTGACTTAGCTTGTCACCATAATTGGGTTATGGAAAGGAAAGAAAATAACTCCTCTGTCATCTGATGTTTTAAGATGCTAATCTTTCCTCGATGAGAGCAGCTCATTTTACAGCTTATTGTAATTCATCAATGGCAGCAATTTGTGGTTTTATTGTAGCTGTGGGAGTAGACTGTCAATTCAACAGGTGAAGTAATTGTAGCTGCTGAGTCTCTTGATTTGGGAGTGGGACCACTGACAAGTAAAATTGATGTTCTGAGGGGCGAAACACTATATTCCATAATTAATGCATTATTGGTGTATATTGACAATGCTTAAAAACCCTGATGTGAAACACAGAGAGAGAGACAGTTGCTCTCTAATGCTCTATAATGTAGCAGCATCTTTAACTTGTTTGTCACAGTAGTAGGGTGGTATGACCTCATGAAATGTACTTTGCAGAGAGGACCTGCAGTTTGCCATAAATTCTCCCACCAATGTCAGGTCAATAGTGGTTGGGACACTTAAGATCTAGAGAGTGTGAAAGGAACTCTAGACAGTTTGGTGTTGTTATATGGTCCAGGAGAAAGAGAGACCATTCATTCTCACCTCTTTGACCCGTCCCCCATTCTTCTGTTGAAGAATAGCCTGCCTCTCACGCACAGTCAGCCCTTAGCCCCTCAGGGCACTCAGAGCCTCTTACATAAGACAGAAGTAAAGAATGCTCCAGAAAAGTTTTCAGCCATGACCTTGGCTTTGACAGGGCACTCCTATTGGTCCTGTTGTGCCAGCGCTGTCTCATAGTTAAAAGTCACATGTCTTGTATTCCTGTGTCTGTGTAAACTGAGAATGCAGAAAATGTACAGAATCTGACAGTTCTTATGTAATATCAAGAATAATCCAGTATCAAACAGGTGATTCATTTTCTGTCAAACGACTAACTGATTAATAGATTAATTTTTCCAGCTCTAATGATAATTTTAAAATACAGTTTAGGGTATGTCGTTCTTCTGAATCACACTTACTGCATACTTGACTTTAAAATATTTTTTTAATTATAGGAAATGCTCATGATGTGCCATTTAATAACAAAAAGAAAACTTAAACCATTCTCCATTTCACTGCTGAGCTCAAGTTTAATTACAAGTATGTGAATGAAGTGTGTGTGGCTGTGCTGTTCCCATTTCAGCAGTTGTTGTTCTTTGCTGCCAGCAAAGAACACTGAAGTAAACTTTCCAAACCCTGCATCAAACGGGAAAAATAGTCTTAATTTAGCTCTTTTTAAAATCAGATATGAAAAATGGACATTAGGAGAAACCATTATCTATACAGAAGAGTATTTACCAACTCACATTTGCTAACTATTATATTGGAATGAAGCCACTCACAGCCTTACTACCTCCTCTAAATGTTTTGTTGACTCATAGCTTTGATAAAATGTTCTGTTGGCACACACACAGCAACACTTCCCTCAGTATAAGTAGTCTCATATCTTTGGCATAACTTAAAGCACTTTTAAGCTTTTTTGTTTATTTTATCCGAATGTTTATAGTGTATTATATCTAAATATGGGTGTATAGATGTAACTTTTCCTACTTCTATTTTTTTATATGCACTCCTGATTCACATAATCTAGAAAGATATCAAAATTGTAAGCATATGTTTAAGATCTGTGTGAGAATTATGCCAATTATATCTTGATTAACGTAACTGTCCAATAAATTAGTTGTGTCATTACAGCTATTACAGACGCTTATAATTTAAAAAATATAGTCATATATCAGACGCCCTTCCGTCTCCATAAAGATCTTAAAACGGTAACGACTGGATGTATAATTATATTTTATTATAAAAATCATGACAACTTCTAAACCCTCTTTAAATTTTATATTTCCAGCTCTTCCTTGAAGTCATGTTTAGAAGAAAAGTGGATTTTACCCATTGGCGGTTAACAATTTTAGTCCCAGGGAACATGATGTTCTTGGTTAATGTTTGTACGTGGCAGTAAAGTTTGGCATGAGTGCCGCCCTTTGCTAAACATAATGTAGAAGATGGAGAAAGGGATGGGCATCTAGTAACTCTCATACTTAGTACGCACACACATGTTGTCAGGTTGTCTTTCATGGCGTGTTGAGGCAAAATTTTCAGTAATCAAAGGTGTGTAATATTACTGCAGTTATTCTTTGATCTTTTTAGAGGGTGGTACAGTATCTTTTTATTGCACTTTTCTTTGTCACTTTGAATAATTATTTTTTCCTGTTAGCGCTTGTCTTCCCCTACTCTGTATTTTCTTGTCCTTCTCTCATTTATTTAACTTTGTACAAACATTTTCTTTTCTCCCATACTGTTTTCTAATCCATGTCCCTTTTTTGTTTCTCACTCCTTCACTTATTTCTCATTCCTTTCCTCCCTTAATGTAATTTATTTCTGACTTCGTCTTTCTTGTTCATCACTTCTCTTTATTTCTGCCATTTGTCTTCCCAGCCCCCATATAATTTTCCTGTCCCAGAGTGTGCTGTATGCTGAGAATCCTGGTTCCGGAGAGGGAACCCTGTCTCTGTGTGGGTCCAGGCTGTGCCATGAGATCGCCCACTCCTGGTTTGGTCTGGTCATCGGAGCCAGAGACTGGACTGAGGAATGGATCAGTGAGGGCTTTGCAACCTACTTGGAGGACATTATCTGGGCCCTAGCACAGCAAGTACTGTACACTGAAATCGCTGCCCTATTATTGTAGTTTAATACAGCTATTTCATGAAAGTAATTGTGGTCTTTTATAGAATGTCACTCAAAGTCGACTAACACTTCTGGATTACAGGATGTACTTTCAGATACACCACTGTAGCCAACATTTTATGCCTACTATGTTGTAGCTGTCTTGAGAAGGTCCCCTCTGACAGAAAATATCATCAGGAATGATTAATTAGATATTTTCTATGTTTATTTAGTTCATTTCATCTTTCTGGTCATCCAGAATTACTGCTATGATCCTAATGATCCAGTCATCATTAAGGCATTATGGCAATAATCAATGGTGAATGTTGTCATTGGAATGCATTTTGAGGACTGATGACCAATGGAGGTATTGAAGTAGAACCATAAATCAGGCACACAATGAAACCGTTTATAAAGACACCAACCTCAGTTCTGATCCAAAAAGCACAGAAAATAAACAAAAACAAAAACAGTGTCTGAAAGGTAAGGGGAGTTGACCAAACTGAACAAAAGACACTCCTGGTCCAACCACAAAATAAACAATCACACCCAAACATATTTAATGAAATACAAAGTCTAATGAGAAACACTTCAAAAAAGTACAATTTCTGCCTTTCTTTAAGAAAATTCAAAAGCACTAGATGAAACATCAAGGTGAAAAATCTACCTGTTTGGAAGTTGTGTGCATCTTTCAACTCCAAACATCTTTTTAAGGACTACCAGGATGGGACCGGCACTTTGTAAGTCAGGAATATCTGTAGAGAAAAATACATAAACAAGACAGAAGAAGAGGGTGCAACACTGGTACAAAATGTGTACTTGCCACACAACTCTGATCCAGGAGTTACTGTGCACACAGATATAATCCTCCCACTTGTTTTCCCACACCATCTAGAGTTACACAAATGTTTTTCTTATGTCAGTGCTGTTTAATCATGTCACCTTTATGCTATGACTTTTGCTCACGCTGGTGGTCATCGCTGTTTATATCACAACATTATTGTTCCTTTTGCCTTTTCATTTAATTTAACTTTTTCTGTTTTTGCTGATAAAGTTCAACTTAAATTTTCCATGTTAATGTTTTGCTTTACATCTTTAACAGTGTCCTTTACATCGTCCTTATCTCTCCTTATATCTCCCCCAGCTCTCTTTACAAGAAACAGCAGAACAGTCTGACCTGAAGGCACTGCTGAGGTGGAGAAGACTCTGTGATGAGTTGCAGAATTCTGAAGAGGAACTTCAAATCCTCAGGTGTGTGTCTCTCATTGGTGGAGCCCATCTGTATTAATTATCTTACTTTGGCTGCTATTATGAAGGAAATGGCTCTCTAAATACATGGCTCTGTCCGCAAGCATGCTAAAAGCAGGACATTGTACTATGCACTGACATGGAGTAGACCACAAATGCTGTTTGTTGATGGTTTGTAAGTTTTAAATATCAGTAGAAGCTTCTTAAACCCTGCCATGATGAACATGTACAGAAGAGGCAACATACTTCTGTAAAACCACATTATCCTGCTATCAGTGCTTAACATACTCTTTTTAACAACCTTTCAATTTTTAAAACAAACATTTCTTACATGACGTTAGATATCTAGGTGTCGTTTTTTTCCTCATCAGTTTTTACAGAACATTTTTTATAGTCTGTCCTGTCGTAAGTGAAGCACTGTTAGTCAATCATCAATCAAAGTAAATTGGTCGTGGTGGAGTGAGTGAATTTACGCAAGTAATACAAAGAATCCTTTTTCTTGGTTCAAGACTGTCATTCATATTTGTCACTAATTCATGGTAATTGCTCAATTTTGTACTTAACACCACCAGTGCTGCTACAAAAACAAACTAATGTAAAAAATTATTATATGCCAAGTAGAGTGACTAATCCTTCATAACATTTGAAAAAACTAATACTGAATCAAGGGTTTTTGTACATCTGTTATATAACCCACATATACATTGTGAAAATCTCAGCCATATACTTGGTAGAAAATGATCTTGAAGGAGGAGAGAAAAAATATTGACCATTTTACATTGGTCTGGGACTAATTCACAATAGATACAGTAGACCTTTTTAAAGTTAGAGTCTGCTCAGTCTTTTGTCTGCACATGCATACACGTGTGAGGTTGAGGTATATGCATTCCAGGCGTGGCAGGTGTGGCAACAAAGTATATCCAGGTGTACTGTACTGTCATGTCTCCGAAAAGCTCAGCACATGAGCACGGCCAGCCTGCACAAACACATAAGCGTTCATCTGATCCTGACAATGTGGGACCCACACCCTGTTTGCTTTATCCAGGGTGGAAGCACCGTGTCATCAGGGGATTACAGGTGTAAACTCCAGCCAGGAGGCAACTGTTTCACAGTGGAACTGGTAACAATTGTATTGTACCCTTCATGTCGTCGATTTCCCTTTGAATAAAAAAAATACCTTTTTTTACTGGGTATGACACTTGTGGCATAGTGCTCTATTGACATTCACATCTGTAAGTGGCCATACAGAGCCTAACAGCAAATCAATGGTATTGATTTCATGGCACTTCTGCTTGGCACTAACTTCTAACTATGTCACTTCACAAATAATGTCCTGTCATCACACAATGGAAACACTATTGAGTTAATGGTATTTAAAATTCAAACAATTTAAGTCTCTCCTGAATAGAGAAATCTGTGTTAGAGGAAATATTCAGTATTAGTAATATTGATTTTACTTTGTTACTAAAGGACTGTCCCCATGAGTTTAAGGGGTTCAGTGCTTTCAGGGTGATAGTGTTTGGATATGTAACTCTTTCCATATTGAAATGTTCATTGCCCCCTGTGTATTTTGCCCATTATGTAGTTTCACATTTGTGCCTGGGTTTAAACATAGAGCTTGAAATATGAAGCTGTGTATGAGCGAAACGGTTAAACATACCCTCGAGAGCCGCGACTGTCTCGCAATCTATCAGGGTGTTCCCCTATGAGGCAGACACATGGGTGATTAGGAGGATCAGGATTAGGTTTCCCCGCACCTGACGGGGTTAAATCAACAGCACAAAACTAACATGTGAAAAATGCAAACAATACATGCACTCACACATGCGCACATACATTCATGCCCATGCACATGGACACATACATTGCAGCTGACTGTGTTACATGAGAACACATTACTTCTGAAAAGACAAGTAATTGCTAAAGTGGCACCCAAGGAAAGCCATGTCTAAATCCTCTCAGCTCTCAAAGGAATGATAAAGCATGTTGGGGCAACACTTTTTACATTTTAGTAGAGCTGAGAGGTAATTCAATATTAATGTTTATTGACTTATTAAAAATAATTACTGCTTAATTTAGGAGTATTTTAGTCAGTGTGCAGCAGGTAAGCTCACTGAACCTGCAGAAATGTAAAAAGTGTCTACAGGCAAAAATACAATTCAACTTGACAAAGACTTGGCTTTAAATGAAGCAGTACTTTCAAGGAAATTATTGTATTTGCTACAAAATTATAATAACACTCTCCAGGTTATGTGTTATAAAATTTTGTTGTCCAAATAAACATTTTTGAAGCTAAATTAAAACTGACAAAATTAGTTACTGAATATTTTGTTTTACACATGTGAGGAGTTGTATCTTTTTGTTTTTGGTCCGATGGATGACCATTCTGTAGCGTTAGTTGCTAAGGTTTTCCATTTGTTGTTTGCATTTTTCATTTGCATGTTGGGATCAGATTCCCCCTCAAATATGGATTTGAGAAGTTGACATTTTGAGTAAATAACGACAAAAGAAAGTGAAATCTTACTACTATGGTTTGTTTCATGATTTGTTCATGTAGCCTCCTGAATGGCCAGAAATCAACTGTGATGCAGCTTCTGGAAGCTAACCAATCAGAACAGAGTGGGCTCATTGGGACAGGCCCTTTAAGAGACAGGAGCTAAAACGGCTTGTTTCAGACAGAGGCTGAACTGTAAATCATGCAAAGCTACTCTAGTAGAGTCCCACAATAAAAGTCTGTAGCTGGAAATGTGCATAATAGGTCCCCTTTAAATGCTAGTTTAAATACAAGAGACATTGGAAGGTCAGGTGTAACTAAGATCTTCGTGCATTGAAACATAATATGAGTAAACTGCCTGTCACAATGCACACAGAAATGGTGAAGGGAAAATAAGTGCAACCTCCTCTCCAGTTTACACACACAAACACACACACTCACAAAAGCTAAATGGCAGGTTGTGCTTTCCAAGTTCAGTGGGTCACAATCGACACCCCGTCATCCAGCAGGGGCCCCAGTGGCCAGTGTTTATCAGTCCATTTCAGATGAGTTATATTTAGGGCAGCCTGGGTTAGACGCCATTCTCCCTGCTGATTTACTGGGCTGCTGGGAGCACTGCTCTACCTTATCCGGTTTCCACAGTCAACCCAGTGTAATTTGTCAGGATATGGCTTGCGGAGCTATAAACCTCCTGTGTGTGTGTCTGTGTGCGCACGCGTTTGACATTAAGTTCTGTCAGTAATAGCTCCTGATTTCCTCCTGCTCTCTCTGTCTCTCTCTCTCTCGCTCTCAATCTCAGACACACCCAGGTGTATGCATGGCTACACAC
Organism: Scomber scombrus; assembly: GCF_963691925.1. NCBI lineage: Eukaryota > Metazoa > Chordata > Actinopteri > Scombriformes > Scombridae > Scomber > Scomber scombrus. Next base: position 19,987,011 of record NC_084973.1, read on the forward strand.
ACACACACACACACACACACACACACACACACACACACACACACACACACACACACACACACACACACACAGAGACAAATACTGTCACACACACATGGCCTACGAGTCAGATAAGAGCACCATTTATTCTGAAATACATTGAGCTATTGTGTTATTCTCCAAGGCAGTGAGCAGTGATTCCTCTTAAATCTGTAGTAAATCATCTCTGACAAAGAGACAGGGATTTACACATCCGTACATCCCTGGTCTGGACAGTGGGAAGGGTGGAGTTTCTTTGTGTAACACAGCAGTGATTGATAAACATTTTTCTGTCTACATTGTGCTGATGGTGTCTCTGACACACATAACAGATACAGTTTCTCTTCTGGAAATACCTGTTCTGTCATTGTTTTTGTCTCTTGCCCCAGTCCCTCTTTCTCTCTGTAATTGTCTGCCCCCACCCCCACACCCGCACACAATTTCCCAGGGATACAGCATATCCTGCTGTCTTAAAAAGGGTCTATTGCATCTTATCAGCAGTAACAGACAGATATGGGCAAGAAACTGGACAGAGTAAGTTTAAAAAATAATCAGTGATAAAAAACAGGAAAACATTATGGCCATTATACATAAAAAACAAGTAAATGAGAAATTTTTTCAACATTTAAGACAAACAATATATTTCATAATGTTAGTTTCAAAATTATTAATCCATATGACTATCTCAAAGTATTTGCAGCTGTTAATATACAGACATTGAGCATCATTACATAGGTGTTCTGAAATGGACATTCCTAAATCAGGATATGGTTGCTGTAATTTGATAACATTTATATGGCATGCGCAAATGCACACAAGTAGGAATACGCCCTCATATGCATGATGAAAGTCCTTGTAAGAGTGTCCAGTCAAATTTAGAAATTCCAGGAAGCTGATGACTTCCTCTCTCAGTCCACTGAGCAAACCAAACATTCCCGTCTATCTCCTGTCCTCAGTTTCTCCCACACCTCCTCCTCTTCTTCTTGTCCTCAAACCTAATCTACTTCATCTCCCTCCTGCTCCTGCTCTTCTGCTCACCATACCTCCACAAAGACTCAGATAGATCAAATATTAAGCCAACTTGTGGCGCTCAGTTGAAACCCCACTTCCAAGATTAAACATTCAGGTTTTACATCACACATCTGTGTGAATAAGAATTTTGATCTATGTTTTTGGTCTCCCTGCTTGTCTGTGTGTGAGTCTGGCTGGCCCTGTCTCGAAGCGGTCCTGTGGAAAAGTGCTAGCCGGTGATGAAGGGTGTATTGATTGGGGAACCAGGCGCCTGGCATATCGACTTGGCAGGACGGTGATCCTTCAAGGCCTTGCTATTGGCACACTGAGTTAATCTGCTCAGCCGAATCAATACAGGCTAACTGAAACTATCATTGCGCAGCATCCCACGTCAGCGCTCTTTTTGTTTGGCTTTTATTGGTTTTATGTGTGTTTGTTTATGTGTTTATGGAGGTTGAAAGGGATGATTTGTATCTTTGTGACAAGGAAAGCAAGCCCAGAGCATGTATCTTTTGTGCCTGTAGACAGGAGTGCTTTCTTGTGGAAGTGTAATATGTTCACTCAGTGAGTCATGGGCAGTAAAGTCAGAGCACAGCACTGTGAGGTCTTAGGAACACTATAGCATGCTATTATAAATCTGAAGCTTGATTTCCAGCCTGTCTCAGGCAAAGTATGGCAACTTGGCAATGTGTTCACCATTGAGAGGACCAGCTGAGTAGCTAGATTTAGTGTTGCTGACATTGTATTCTTGCTCTGTAGAGATTGTAGTTTTCCTGCAACTTAAATGTCTGTAGGAGTAGGATAAAATAAAAACTCTGTGCCAAGGTTCTCTAACTGTTTATTGGAGGTGTTCCCTAAATCTCCCTCTGTGCATGTTCATCTCCTTACCTGACTTATCTTGCTCTGTGTATTTTTGTTTCTCTGTTCTCTTCGTCCTTTTGCAGACCCAACATGGAGAACACTGGTCAGGTCAGTGAGTCAGGCTCCTCCACGGTTAAACATGCCCTCAACCCTGACAAATCTTTTATGCAAGTCCACTACCTCAAGGTGAGATATGTAAAGACACAAAAAGAGATGTGGGAAAGAGGAAGGGAAAAGGAACCTAATGGAATTAAACTAGTAAAACAAATTAAACAAAACAAAAAAGATCCTATACGATCCTAATGCTCTTCTAGATGGCTCACTCTTTATTAGGTGTGTGGAACAGCGCTTGTAATGGATATAGATGTTGCTGCAAAGTCTATCTGTTTTGTCTTTGATGGATCATGATGTTTATTTCATTGTCTTTATTTGCGTCGTCCTTTGTTTAGGGCTACTTCCTTCTCAGGTTCTTGGCCAGTCAAGTGGGAGAGCAACAATTCAGCGAATTCTTCAGGTTATTTGTGAAGAAATACCACGGACAACTCATTTTGTCTCAGGTGAGTCTGTAGTACAAGAACCTAATTTTAACTTGATTAAGTTAATGGAGAATCTCCATGTTGACTCACAGCTATTTCAGAGGTAATAAAAATCTGAGCTTAGATTTAAATGTTTTATATTGCCTGTCTCTCAGGCACAGTGTTATTTCCATAAATTAATTAGAGGCTGATGTACTGTAAACTTGATTGTCACTAGGTTACAGTAGTTGAAAGTGCTCCAGCAGAATTTTAAAGTGTAGGCCGTAAATCAGCTTGGCCATATATGTTTATTCTGCTGGGGCCATAAATCTGAGTGTTCACACCTGGAAGTCAGTGTCTCTCTCTCTCTCTCTCTCTCTCTCTCTCTCTCTCTCTCTCTCTCTCTCTCTCTCTCTCTCTCTCTCTCTCTCTCTCTCTCTCTCTCTCTCTCTCTCTCTCTCTCTCTCTCTCTCTCTCTCTCTCTCTCTCTCTCTCTGTCTCTTTGTCTCTCTCTGTCTCTGTCTCTCTCTCTCTCTTTCTCTCTCCCTCTCTTTCTCTGTCTGTGTGTGTGTGTGTGTGTGTGTGTGTGTGTGTGTGTGTGTGTGTGTGTGTGTGTGTGTGTGTGTGTGTGTGTGTGTGTGTGTGTGTGTGTGTGTGTGTGTGTGCGTGATACGTGATGTGCTCCACCTGGCTCCTGTTTCTTCAGTGGCAGGCAGAGTCTTCCCACTAAATAATGAATGTAACATAAACACTGTTTGACCTTGTGCTCCTGACTTAAGATCAGGTATGCCTTTCTCTTTCTTTTTTTCTTCCACCCACACCTCCCTAAATGCCTCCATTTCTCTCTCTCTCTTTTGACAGGATTTCCTGCGAATGCTGCTGATTACCTTTCCCGACATGGCGAGGTATGTAGGCTAAGTGGTTATGAATAGTGCTTACAGTGTAATCATGAATAATGAATAATGTCGAGATGCATAAAACCAGTTTGGTTACGGCTCAAGTAGTGATTGCCTGGTTTCTTTCTGGCTTCAAACTAAAGATATGTTATTCATAATTTTTCATTTTGAACTTGGCCTTGCAACTTTTTTTTTTTCAACAGGTATGATTTGTTAGTAGAATTTAGTGTTAAAGACATTAAAACTGTTTTTGAGTCTGGGTGGATATGGCCTTGATTCTTTGACAAACTTGGTACTGCTGTGGAAACATGGCCCCCAAACTCCCAACACCAATCACTTTAAAAGAGCAGTCTCATCCACACTCGTATTAATTGAAGTGTAAAAGGATAACTGCTCCTCCTGCTCTCCTCCTCTCTAATTTTCTTCTTCCCGGCGCTCGCTTAGTCATTCAGCTCTCTATTTCTCCTGATTGCCTCATTAACCTCTTCTTCTGCCCGTCTCTCTCTTTCCCCCTGTCTTTCTTTCATTCTGTCTTAGCCCTCTCACTTCCATTTCTGTGTGCTCGCAGTCTCTACTTTTCTTTCTTTTTTTTTTTTTTTACCCTTCAGCAACCTTTAGTGTGCTATTAGGGTTGTCTTTGTTTCCTTTTCTGTCATGTGGAGAATGCTGCTGGACTAGAAGAGAGTGATTGAATTAAACAGAGGAAGTGGGGACAGTCAATATTTGGGTCTGATGCCTCTTTCAGTAAACAGCCCACTAAAAGAGCAAGGTTTCGTATCAGAATAGACACTTGCTGCTAAGGTTCATAGCAACTGTGGGGTGTCTATGCATTACTACAAAACAATCGTACTACTGTTTTCTCAGTTATCATTTATTAAGTGAATAACCTATAAAATGGAATGACATTACTGATCATGAAAAAACAAGTAGGTCTTGTCAGCTCTTGTGAGACTTAAAGCCTATGTCTATATCTAGACCTGTCATTAAACAGCATTTGTCAGGTCATGTGCAGTATTAACTGTATTAACCTTTTGTTTGCCATACAAAAACGGTAATCCTATGTAATCCTACTTGATGCTGTCTTGGTGATGGTGTGGCAGATGTTTAATGTCGAACTCCCCATGTCAAGTGCTGAAATGTCTTTGCGGTGAAGTCACTGCTGACATTTTTAATGTTTCATTTCTGGGCAAATTAGTGCTTAATAGAGAGGCTTGCCTCTTCTGGTACACCGTAGAGTGTAAAGAATTTTTTATGAGGTTTAAATTTACTGAAGGCCCACTCTTTCCCTGCCAAAGTTGCTAGCAAATATACAGTTGGAAATGACGCAATCAGACTTAACTGGACTGTAAATTCAGTCTGTAACAAAATTCCAGTCTCTCTGAACCGTTTTTTTGGCCAGACTAGCAGCGGTGTGGCTCAGTGTTGGTTGGGAGATCCATCTATCTATCTGCAGGTCCAACACTTTGTTCTAGTGTAAATATCAACACATGTATAGGATTGATTGTCATGAACTTTGGCAAAGGCATTCATAGTTCCCTGAGGATAAATTCTATGCATGTTTCTTTACTCAAGTCAACCCATAGCAGATTAAGTACATTTTTACTGATGAAAGTCTGAAACCATTTTATGTTGCTTTAGTGGTACGCATATGAGATTAGAAAAGTTATCCATCTATTTTTCTTGTATCCTGGTGCGAATAAGCATTCCAGCATAACGCACTATTGACACAGTCTTACAGTGTTTATATATTTGTTGTTTATTAACATTTAAGAGTCCTGCTGCGTGTCTGAAACAACTTACCTAGTTTTCCCTCCCTGTCAGCAGACGTTTGTTTGTGTGTCTGTGTGGGTCTGTGTACAGCACAAATGGTTGTGTTTATATTTTGTAAACACCAATGTTTAAGGATTATGATAAAAGAGAGGAAAAAAAGATACAAAGGTGTACTCACTTAAGATTCCCTGGTCTACACTTTCTGATTGGGCTTGGAAGTTCCTTCAAAAAAGTTTTTGGCAAATGTTTGCAATCACTAACTGAGCTTCAAGTAGAAGAGTGTGACATGAGTGTGCAAAATTGTAAATTACAAACAAGTCCTCTAATTAGCTCGGCATAACAGATTAATATACAGTAATGGAGTCAAAGTAGCTAAGGGTGGAATTTTCCTGAAGCAAAGCAGGCAGGATTGGTGGTGGGGAAATAGGTTGTATTTACTATTTGACTTTCTGTGTACTTTGTATACTTTACTCTTTACATACACAATGCCGGACTACCTTGGAATGTTTGTTTGCGTGCACATTTGTATTTGCAAGGCAGCATTGTCACTGTGTGTGTTCTGTGTATGGAATATAACCGTTTTGATGTGCAAACCACCCACTTGAGATCCTCCTCAGCTACACATGCCACTTATACACACTTGCTTACTGTTCATGCATACATGTAAAATCCGATACATTGTCTGTACATGTCTCTTTGCTCATCTTTGTTTAGGAAATTGGGTGTGCCACTCTTCTTGTTTAAGGTGTTGGCCTAAACCTCAAGTCCACCATGACCCTAACAATATTCTCCCATAGCCATGTTTTCATAGAGTGTCTTGGGCAATAACAGTCATTGCTATAATAATAGGAATAATACTAACACTTGTGCCATTGTGTTCCAGAAAAGGCCTCACCCTCAGTGCTATTTATGCTGACTGGCTCGATCGACCGGGAATTCCAAAGGTATGAGGAGTCTGTCTTTCTTTTCATACTTTTTGATCTGTTCCTTGATATTTTTGAGAAAAATACATTTCCGTCATATTTTAATATAAATATATACATTTAACCCTTAATAGTTTCTACATATTCACATATTATATACTGTATGTATATATATATATATATATATATATATATATTATATATATATATATTTTTTTTTTTTTTTTTTTTTTTTTTTTTTTTTTTTGACCAATCCCATATACTGCAGCTGTCATTGTTTAACATTTTTGTCGTTAATTTCCCAAATTGTGCACACGAATCCAAACTTTTCATTTTCTTTTAGTTCTGAGTGTTGACTGTCAAGGTATGGATGGAGGTCAAAATACTGTGTTTGGGATCCAGCAGTATTACACTTGGTTCCGTACACTGGAGTCTAAATCACGACCCATTTGGTGCTTTTGGGGGGAGTTTTGTTCTAAGCATTTGCACACAGATGACAGAAGTGGTAAAACATTTGTCTCAGTACTGAACAACTGTAAATAGTGGTTTAATGACAGTGTCATAATGAAAATGATGTCTCTTATTAGAAGTAAATAGCTTTTAGTACATAAATACTACAGCTTGATGATGTGTGACTATTAGCCAGTAGGCAATTAGAAACTGATGTTTTTCCTGATAATAGCAAGTCCTGAACCTGACATATTTCAATCACTACTTGGTGAAAGTTCAAAAATGTTTTTTTTTTGTTTTGTTTTTATTTATCCCTTGCTGTGCAGTAGGTATGGTTTGTTCTTGAAAGGGTTAATTGTGCAGTTCATTTTACCATTATGTTAAATCAGCAGCAGTAGCTGTGTTGCCAGACTGTTGTTGTATCTTGACAAGGTAAGCAGAGCTGCTCTGCTACTGCCTCTAATCGAGAAAGAGCCATGATCCTAGATACTAGGCTACACACACACACACACGCACGCACGCACGCACACACGCACACGCACACAAACACACAAACAAACACACACAGGCATTTGTCTTTATATCTTATGAGAGAATTCATTGACATAATGCATTTCCCTACCCCTTACCGTAACCTTGAAATCACAACTAAATGCCTAAATCCAACACTTACACTAAACTGAACCTAAAGCCAATTCTAACCTTTACCTTAAAACCAAGTCTTAACCCTTAAAATTGCTCTTTGAAAATATGAGGACTGGCCAAAATGTCCTCACATCACAGAAATGCCCTAACAACGCTGGTTTCGGTTGAAATTGGTTCTTTCAAAGATAAAAAGACATGCACACAATCACACACACACTCACACACAAACACAATCAATCCACTGTAACAGCGTCTTCTATTCTCCTATCTCCATGGTAACTGATCTTAATTACCACTGCATGTATGTGCATTTTTGAGTGTCTGCATTTATGTTGCTGTCTGGGAATCTTCACCTTCTGGATTATGTGATGATGTAACTGGAGCCTCTCAGGGGCCTCGAGGGTGGGAGGGACAGCATGGAGGGACTGCAACGTTCTCACACCTGATTGGGTGACAGCTACAGTAGAGTGTTCTTGCAGAGGCTTTTTGTGTTTGATGTGCCAGTCACTGGCTAATAAGATCAGCCAGATCGATTGAAACCTTTTACAAATGCAAGTGCTTGTGTGTTATGTACACAAGACACAAACACAAAAACAAAAATCTCTCTCTCTCTCTCTCTCTCTCTCTCTCTCTCTCTCTCTCTCTCTCTCTCTCTCTCTCTCTCTCTCTCTCTCTCTCTCTCTCTCTCTCTCTCTCTCTCTCTCACTCACTCCATCTCACTCTCTGTCTCTTTGCCTCCCATCCATTGCTCGACAATGTGCTCTGGCAATGCTTGAATTGGAGAAAGGCAGGAAATGGTTTGGCCTAATAATAAACAATAACATTCACCAATCCCAGAGTTAGAGACGTGGCCATCTTATTTTAGACCTCAGAGTGTAGATGAGTAAGCACTCCCTCTGGGATGATGGATCTAGCCTGAATATCCTTAATTCACAGAAACATTCATCCCAGTTCTTTCTCCTAACTCCTACAACTCACATTACTGGTTTATGTTTGCCTTTTCTTGCCTGGGTTCATAATAAATGTCTTTTTGCCACTACTTATCACTGACTGATATATGACATCATCATTTCTCAAATTGCTTTACCTAGTATATTATAGTATACAAGCGTGTCTTTCAGACAGAAAAAAAACAATTTTTAACGAAACTGGTTTTGGAATTATCACAAGAAACATTGTGATTGTCAATAGCAGGAGTTCAAACATTCTCCTTTTAAAAATTATGGCTGACTGTGGAACCTTTATACTTTTTTGTTTGCAGGATTAAAGACTCAACACTGCAAACTCCTGAAAGTCTGATTCAAGTTCTGATATTTTATATTTTAAATTAGTAAGTTTCTTTATAACTGTCTGTGTCAAGACAGTATTAAACACTATTAAGTGTGATAGATTTGGCTCAGCATTGTTTTATTTAAAAAAAAAAAAAAAGTTTATACTCAAGAAAGTTAGTAATATATAATTTATGATTTTGGTATGAGTACCAAACTGTATCGTTATTGACTGGAATTTTTTGTGGGATTTTGAAGTTTACCTGCAGCCCTAAAGATAGTTCAAGTAAATAATTCAAGTAAAAATATTCACCAAACTTTAGATTGATCTCGTGGAGGTATCTGAAAAAGATTCAACTCAAACAAAAACAAAAAATCCCACATAAGTACACTTAAGTGAACAAGAAGGGATTTTGTTGCTGGTTTGTTTTGTTTTTGCTCATGCGTGTTTATGAGTGAGAGGTGGAACTTTTCAACTTCTTTAGGCAATCTAATATTGATTCATAAGAGAGACACTACACAGACAGGGGTGGGGATGAAGAGAGAGTTTGAGGTAGACAAAAGCCTTGCTATTCAGGGAATGGTAGCGGGGATCTAGGCAGCAAAAGAGCTATGTGTGGTATCCTGTTACACAATGCCAATTTACTGCTTCAACACTCACTACATTCTATACAGCCCACTCCAACGCCTCCCTCTCTCTTTGTACCTCTCTGTGTCTGTCTCTCTCTCTCTCTCTCTCTCTCTCTCTCTCTCTCTCTCTCTCTCTCTCTCTCTCTCTCTCTCTCTCTCTCTCTCTCTCTCTCTCTCTCTCCATCCTTGGCTTCTACACACACCTTCATGCTATTTCTGCTGGAGCACTTTTGTATAATACACATAGAAGTACTCAGGCATGCAGTTATAGTATTGAACTTTGAATGTGGCTATGGTAACGCTAAGAGCTGAATAGCTTTGTGTGTTAGTTTCTGTGTATGCGTGGGAACGTCTGTGGAGTGTGTCTGCTGAATCGCATGCATATAATGTAGCGCTGCTGCATCACGCTTGTTTGTATGTGCGTGTGAGTGGTGTGACATTACAAACAGTGCTTCCATGCTCTCTTGTCTCTCTCCTGTCTGTCTGTCACACACACACAGACACACACACACACGCACACAGACCTTGCCGTCATATCTCTGATGTGTGATTAACATCACTCAAGCAGTGGCTCTGCTGAAAGCTTTAATAAGGTTAGAGAGTAAGTGCTGTGTGTTTTTTTTGCCTACTACCTGACCTCGCTCTGTGTAGGTGTGTGTTTGCGTGTGTATGTGTGTGTGGATATGTAGAGGACTGATGTGACTGTCCGTCCTGTGATTGCCAGTTATGGAGTAGATTTTTTATTTTTTTGCTTCCCCTATCTCCTCCTCCCCTCCCCTTTTTCCCCTCTTCTTCTCCATTCTTCCTCCTTTCTCTCATCCTCTGGAGTCAAGTCGCGAGTTTCCGTCAGAGGAACAAGTGATCGCGCTCCCACCTCCCTCTCCTCCCACCTCTCCTCTCTTCCTCCCCTTCCTGCTTGCTCGCTCTCTCTCTCTCTCTCTCTCTCTCTCTCTCTCTCTCTCTCTCTCTCTCTCTCTCTCTCTCTCTCTCTCTCTCTCTCTCTCTCTCTCTCTCTTTCTCTCTCTCTCTCTCTCTCTCTCTCTGCCTCTGCAAAGCATTCCACTCTGTCCCAATCACTTGCCCCCGGCTCACTGCTTTCCCTTCTTCTCTTTCGTTCAGTGGCTGTATGAAAGGAGCGCCGTGTGGTCACAGGCAAGGCTGGTGGAAGAAGTCAAAGCAGAGGTAAGCCCCCTTTTCCTCTCTTCTCTCTCTTTCTCTCTCTCTCCCTCTCGTTCTCTTTTCCAGTTTCTCTGTCTTTTTCTTCTCATCTTCAGGGAGTGGCTGACAGACTCAGGGGCAGCTCTCAGATTTAAAATATTTAACCTTAGACTGCTTGATGTGATTGTCATCTGACTCTTAACATTGTCTTTTCCTTCACTCAGTTATTCTGCCACTATCTTCCCTCTCTGTTTCTCTCTGTCTCTCTCCCTGTCTCTTTTATATGCTCTATTTCACAATATTTGATACCATCTCTACCTCCTGCACTCATCTACCGCTTTTGCTAATTTGCTCCCAGTTTCAGTCTCTCCCTCTGTCTGTGTCTGAGTGAAGTGCGGCACACAGCGGTTTACATCTGTTGCGTGTCATTCTGTGCTGCCTATCAGATTTCCCATAAAGCTCCCATGTTGTTCTTAATTGCTTTCCCTTTATTTTCTAATTCTCCCATTTATGTCATTTATGTCATAAATGAATCACACCTGAGCAGAATATTTGTTAAATTTATTAAAAAATTTTGGAAAACACGCACAATCTTTAAATTATTGCATCTTAAAAATGATTTGTCCACTTATACACTCTTTGATTGATTGGAAATATAAATGTGCTGACTTTTGGAACATTTCAAACTGTATTACGACAGTGTATTTATTCTTAGATATAAACTGTAGCAGAAGAGAGGCGGTAGATAGAGTTTGGCCTTCATAGTGATTGGCTGTTTAATGGAGATCTATGGTGTAGGGAGTTGCTGCGCTCCAGGCTCCGTCTCAGCAACATACTTTCACTATTACTCTTTTGTCTGAGCCAGCCGTTAGTGGTGGTTATATATGGAGCACGAGTAAGCTCTGAAAGCTTGGAATTAATGTGCGAAGGGGGGAGAGGGCGGAATAGACTGTTTCTGCACTGCATGCTTGTACATTTGTGTGTTTGTGTGTGTGTGTGTGTAATAAACACTCTTGTCAAGGCTTTTGGCTCACTGGGAGTGTGTTTATAAAGTATATTCTTGTGTGCCTTTCCACTTGAAAGATGGAATGTGCGACTTGAGCCTGTTTATATTTACTTTCCGTTATTGGATCTGACGACTCACTCTTACTCACCTCTTTCGTTCTTTCTCTCTCTCCCTCTCTCTCTCTGTCCTTGTTGTACTTTTCTTATTACTTTCCTGCTGTCGTCTTTCACATTGCCTTATCCCTCTCACTCAAAACCTTCTACTTTGTTGTTTCTCTCTACTTCTTCACTCTCCTCTTTTTCCCGCCTTCATGGCTTCACCCCCTTCTCCCTATCCTCCCTCCTGCAGGTTGTAAAATGGATTCTCCTCAGTCAGAGTCAGGGGAAGGGCAGAAAGCGGAAGAGAATGGAGCCCAAGGTGAACTACAAAGAGGTAGGAGGCACTCCACTGTATTAAGATCTCCATCTACTTTCTCTCTATGCTTAACTCTTAGAGGTGTCCCTTTCTCTTCTGCTCTCTGTATCAAACCTTTGACTTAATGCGATTCTTGAGCTGTATTATTGTTTGCCTGACAACACAATTATCCCCCAATTCTGTTTATGTGTTGTGTCTGCAAGGACAGACTGCCCTGTACTTATTTAAGTCTGTGTTTATGTTGTGTCCTCTGCCCACATATTTAACCTTTTAAGAGCTTGTATACATCACATGCCCTCTAGTATGTGAGTGTGTGTGTGCGTGTGTGTGGTCATGGTCAGTGTGTTTGTGGGATGGTGTCTGTGTTTGCCTGGAGGGGGGGATGGTCACCATTTGGCCGTGACATTCTGAGTTTGGCCTTGAACCTTTGTCGCATCTCTTTCCCTCTTTCTCTTCCCATACTCCCTGTCAATCTACCGTTTACTTCCCAATAAAATAGTAAAAAGCACCAAATAACAATATCCCAAAAGAGATGGTCGTGTATGTGTGTGTAGTGTTAATTAAGGCTCTCTACGGATGGCTAACCCCCTCCACCCACTAATTGATACACACACACACACGCACACATGCACACACTCCTGCATCATTAATGAAAGCACACTGATCTATAAGCCACAGAGGGCCAGAAGTCATTAGCAAGAGTAGCTAACAGCTTTTATATATCACTCTCAATATGCTCCCATATTGTAGACTGAAGGAAACATTTGCAAAACCTCTCATCTATTTTGTACCGTACATTTTATGGCATGAATAAGTTAGGCAAGTGCCTTGGGTGTTTTTTTTTTTGGAAGAAGAAATAAAACACCACTTCATGGCCAAAAATATTTTTGGGGCTTTAAATTTGCCCTCAACACTCTGAACCGCAGCTTTCAACAGATGTAATGCAAGCTTCATTCATAAACACAAGTATAAATGTTTAAGCTGTACCTGAAATCCAGAGAGTATTCAGCATAAAACCTCATATTGGAATATGATTTTTTTTCTGGATTGGATTACCACAATTCCTGTGTTGTAAGATGGAGCTCACAGTAGGACTTGAATGAAATGCCTGTGGAGTCTGCAGCAAGTGCAGCCTTCTCCAACCACCTGATACTACCGTCTGGCATATTTACAAGGTACACACACACGCACACAAATACACTTACTTCTGAGGGGGGCAGCAAAAAGGCCTCTTCCTGTGGGGGGCAGAGAGTGCTGAAATCAGCCTCATGAAAGAATAGCCAATTACTGTCCACTTGGCCATACACAATAGTGAGAAAGAGGAGGGAGGGACGAATGGACGGACGGATGGAGCGAGGGAGTTGGGGGGTGGTGAGGTGGTGGGGTGTAAGGGCGGGGGTGTGGGAGGTCAGCGTTTGAAGTTACACCATAAAAGCCATCCTGAAAGGAAACACGAAGTGACCCCCCCTCCCCCTCCCTTTTCCATCCACTTAGCTCCACACTCCCCTGCGGTTGGGTTCTCTCTCCTCCTCTAAGTCTCCCTCCCTTCCCTTTGTTTCTGTGTACAGAGAGTGCCCCATGGATGGACCAGGTGTATTTTATAGTACTCCTTCATGTACTTCAAACGCCAACAGCCCAATTTCTCCTCACCCCTCCTCCCTTCATCTACCTCTCCTCCCTTTCTCTTCCCTCCATCTACCAGCCTGTTGCAAACCTATAAATCATTCAGCAGACCTGATCAGCAAAGGAGGAGAAAAAAATGGAGGGGGGCAGTTAAAATGGGGATGTAGAAAAGGGAGAAAAAGTTGAGATGAATCAGATGTGAAAATACAACTGGAGCATGTAGCCATAAGAGTGAAATATGAGAAGCAGCACTTGATGCCATAGCTGGGTGTTGCATATCCCCTGTGGGTATCTTTTAGAACAGTTTAAATTGGGATGGAAACATGTATTTAAGCCACAAAATGATGAGCTTTTGTGGGAAAATACAAAGGGAAGGGAAATGACAGGGGATTCTTCAGGAAAGGAAAGAAAGTGTTGATGTGATGTGCAGAGAGAGAGAAAGAGGAGAAAGAAAACAGAAATCAGTAAGACAGGATTGGAGAGCAAGAGCATTGAAAAGCAAGCCGGAGCAAGTAGTGGTGGGTTAGAGGTTGATGATTGTGAATTCCAGTAAGGTAATGAATCTGTTGCAGACATTTGAGGAAATGAAGAGCAGAGTGGATATTTGAACAGATGAGAGAAGCACACAAGAGATGAAATATTACTTATGGGTCAGATGATGTAAAAGCAGTTAAGAGAGGAAAGAGATGGTGAGTGAGTGAATGCAGAAGGTAGGACTTCTTGTGGGCAGGAATTAAGCCTTGCCAGGGTAGTATTAGCACTAATGATGTGATGGGTGATTGGGGAATGTACACACATACATATACACACTCACAAACCTATAAATGTACACAGTAAAAAAGAGCCTGACACCCCCCACAGAGTAGCCTGAGATCTGGTCAATCTAACAGAGCAAAAGTTTATTACCAACTTCCCCTGTTCTTTTTCTTAGTAAGCCTCCGCCTGCATATGTGCATCTGCAGGAACTTTATTGATTTGTGAGCGTTTTAGAGTGCGTGTATAACTTTTGTGCGACGATGAGTGTGCATGTGTCCAGTCTGTGTGGAAAGGTCTGTAGAGGGATATTAGTCACGCCCGCATGGTAATGGGCCTCATTTTGCTCTCATTTTCATCTGCGGTCTCCATAATGAGAGGGTCCGTCTGCCCCTGCTGATCAGGACAGGAAACCCTGTAGGGGAAAAAGGCTGTGAATAGCGGGAGACCTTGGCCAACTTTTCTGGCAAACGTTAAGCTCCTCTGTTCTTTAAAGATGAGATTTGCAAGAGTTAAAATTCATCAGAGTTCGTGTGTGGTTCAACTGTGCTCCATGGTAAAACAATTCAAAGATGATCAATAGGTATCATAACACGCCTGAACCATTCCTAAAATCTGACAGTGCAGCTTTGCCTCACAGTGAACCAATTCAATATCTGTAACTTAAGGCTTCACTGAACAACAGATTTTCCAAATAGATTTAATGGCTGACAGATGCAGGAAACCCAAAATAACATTATTTCCACTTTTAAACTTGCACTGGCCAGAATTAAAATAGTATTCTGACCCGCACTTCAATTTACTTAATGCTACTGGAGTAAATTACCTCCGTACTTAGTGTGGTTCTGTATTATATATCTGCACTTCGATACAATAAAAGCTGATGCAGTGTGACACATCCTATCGCCTTTGGTGCAGATGTGATAAGGTTCTGTATATAGAAAGTGTTTACACAGCTCTTCCTCTGGATAAACAAATCCGGGAAATGTTGTAATTCTGGATTCTTGTCATTACAACTATTTTTAGTTTGCAACCTCACCTTTCTGAATCTAATGCTACGTAATTATTGTGTCTGCCAAATGAATTAAAAGGATTCTGATGGACGTTGTGATTATGATTATAAATCAGCATTAATGAAATTCAATCATATTCCTTTTGTAGCATTTTTCAGATATACCAAATGATTTCAAAAATCACAGTATTAGTTTTACAGGCTAAAAAAACAACACAGGGCATGGTTATACACATGAATCAGTTACAGATTGTGCAGGGAGGCTCAGAGCATTATGTAGCTCAGAACTGGGACAAATTTCTGTTTTCTGTATAGACTTGTGCATAAGGGATGATCGGCAATTTTTGTCTATGCTGACATTGAGGGGATTTAATCTAACTTACTATCAGAACTAAAATCCTATAAACTACTATCTAGAATCTGTGCTCTTCTGTGCACTTGGAGACATTTCTGGTGGAGCAGCATGTCCACCCTGTGAGCCCCGTTAGCACGTGTGGTGAGTGAATTTTAAATCCATAATGAGAAACCAGTTTGTCTCTTCTCCATGGATCTGACACCCCACATCTCCATTCTCCATATGCCTGCTCACCAAAACTTTGCTGTTTGCACCATAAGAGTAGTTAATATTATGGATATGTTTTGGATTGTAATATTAAAGATAAGTTAATAATGTTAAACAGAACATAACACTGTGATATTGTTTCACCAAGCACAGACACACAGACGCGTGCTGTGACTCCCTCAACCCCCTCCTTCCCCTGTTACTCCCACTGCCCTCTGGTGATTGGATTGCCTATTGGCGATGTCGAGTAACCATGATTGGATAATATGAAAATAGAAACGATCGTCCAACCCTAGTGCCACAGCAACTTCACAGATCCAGCAGAATATCTGGACAATGAGTCAGCCTCCATCTCAGTGTCACTCTCTCACCTCATTTGCACCTACATGGCAATTTGCACTTTCCTGGTCGATGGTACGGTTACTGTGAAAACATAGTAGATTTGTGTTTGCAGCTATGTCAACAACAGCAGGTTTACAGGAACAGCCTGTCTTCAGACTGTGTTCAAAGTGCACAGTGTCATCTGTTGAGGCACACAGGGTTTTGAGTTTACTTCGAGTTTTGTCAGATCAGGAGGTATCCTCACAATCTTCACTACAATAGCAGTTAAAAGTGATAATTGCGGGTTATTAGTCAAAGTCTGGTCATTCAGATACCACTTAGGTCACATTTTTAAGTATTCAAAAATAACGAAATGCAGTTTTGGAGATTTAACTACACCACATTTGAACCCATGTTACTGAAAACATTGCCCTAAATCAGATAGCATCTCAAACCCCATTTAGTGGCTTGTCTGGAGATTTCATTGTATCACATGATGAGAGGCGTCAGAGTAACGATGACGAGTAAGATGATTTTGCTCTCTTTGCAGAGCAGGGACGCCAATGCCAGCTTCTATTTTAGGAGATAATGTAAACCCACCGAGGAGTTTGAGTGGTGGCTGAAATCCCTTGTGCTGTGCTGCGGGGCAATGTTGATAGTTCAACAGGGGAGATAGTAGTGTTAACTGGAGCCCCTGTGAGAGTGCGGACATGATCAAAAGTCTATTCAGTTGGGTGGGGTTTGCAGGTGGCGTACATTACCCACCAACATAGTAGACTTCTGTAAGTGGAGGATTTGGGGGGGGGGGGGGGGGGGGCAGGAGAGCAATGTGGAAATTGCTTCAATCTGTGCTGTTTGGCACTTTGTTATGGCTGTGATTACTGTAAATGTAGCTGAGGAGTGGGAGATTGCTGATTTGTAAGCATTACAGTAAAAGACTGAGTTTAATCCTAGTTGCTGCTAGCATACAGTAGACTTTTGTGTTATAATTGCTGGTCATAATAGAACACTTTAGTAGCAAAAAAACTGTTTTTGTCTTCCAATCTTTGTTTTCTTCTGTAAAACGTCACCCCTTCAAAGTACACTCAGCCATATTTGGCAATTCAAACTCCACCCCTGTGCAGTGTCGACGAAGACACACATCACACATCTGGTTTTCCCTCATCTCTGTTTTCCTATCTCTTGTGTACTTTCTTCTCATTTATACTGCCCTAACCTTTCCTTCTCCCTTACTCTTCCTCTTACACTTTTTCTTTCTTGCTCTGTCTTTCTCTTTCTGTTTCTCTCCCTCGCTCTATCTCTGTGATTTATTGGCAATGAATCAGGGATGAGGGAGTATGCTGGAGGAGAGATGGGAACATTCAGGGAAATGGCTGTTTCCGGCCAGACTTCATCACATCAGGATGGGAAATGGTCGGAAGAAGAGTGTGTGTGTGTGTGTGTGTGTGTGTGCCCATCATCAGACCAACTGGGGATCAGCTCAGACTGACTCCACTAATGTGCGCGACAACCCTTTAAATGTCTTTTAAACAAAAATTGAACTTTTTTAAGTACAGATTTCATGAAAGATATCCTATTGGATTATAAAACTGGAAAGGTCATCATAATGATGCGTAATCGTGGATCAGACTGTTATATATGGTTCACTTTCATGTGTCCAATTCATGTTCACACTCCTTGCTCCAGCTTGAATCTCAGCCTTATTGTAATGGAGAGGCATGTGTGCACCCGTGACACAAGGAGCCAAAGCATCAAGCTCCTGATTAGGGACTCCCATGGCAGATTGGTTTCAAGTGAGAGGTCAAGCAAAGAGCAATGCATTGGTTTCTTGGCTATTTTCTACTCGTTGAGTGAGATCCGTCTGGGCTGCTTTGTGGTTGTTTTTCCTATGATTGAGATTTTGTGTTGTTAAGCTGAAAGCTGAGGTGTTGTTCACAAGTGAGGGGGAAAAGATCGCCAGATAAATTGGATGATTTATGTGTTGATGGCAGCTAAACTAAAAGATGGAAAAGAGGGTTCAGTTTCCACTAGAGCCTGACAGATATGTCCGTCAGCTGATGTTATCTGCCAATATTGGCCTTTCCCAAATAAAAAATCAGTTTCGGCATATATGTTGTCTGATACGAACTGATTTTTTAAAAAGTTATATAGGCAGCATTTTATGTATATTTCATCCTTTTCTTTATTCAAGTTTAATACAAACTTATCAACCACTTTATTACGAACACCAGTGCAATCTAATGCAATCCAATACAACAGCTCTGCCATAAATTCTACTTTTAAGAAGCTTAAACATTGTCAGTTTTAGCTGACATTGTCAGATAAGTGATAATTCTACTTTATGTTTATCATTGAGGTTATAGTGGGTGGTGGTTGTTTACTTGAGTGCAGTTTTATTCCTAATATTTTTTCCCCCTCATGTATGTTAATAGAGTGAACAAAATATTAGGAACAGCATTCATAAACTTTGCATAGTGAAGGAAAGGATAAAGATACAGGATTGCTGGACTCTCTTAATTATAAGATGAGGAGGTCAGAAGGTGGAGATTAAACAAAACGAAACAATGTCCCTGGTGTGAAAGATTTTCACCCGAGCTTGAGAAATTGCTGTGAAGAGGTTAAAGGTGGGAAGGAGAAAGACAATTTCAAAGAGTCATACTCTTTTTATTATACAGTATGCGTGACACTGGCCTCCCTCTTTCTCTCTCAACCGGTCAAGGCAGATGGCCACCCACCTGAAGCCTGGTTCTGATGGAGGTTTCTTCCCATTAATGGAGAGTGTTTTCTTGCTGCTGTTGCCAAGTACTCATGGGGGAATGTTGGGTGTCTGTAAAAGACTATGGTCTAGACCTGCTCAATGTGAAAAGTGCCCTGAGATAACTTCTGTTGTGATTTGGCCCTATATATAAATACAATTGAATCAATATTGAGTTAAATGAATGGAGGAAAGGAAACAAAAGAACAAACACATACTGTTAAGTCAAGGTTGAACTCTTTTCACATGAGCTCTGATAGAAAGTGAGCGATAGTGAAAGAGCAAGAGAGAATCAGGGGACAGAGGGTGAGTCGAGGACATTTAACACGACAACAAAGCTGGAGTAAAACAACAGATCAATAAAAGTATCTCTGGCTTGGTCATTTTCTGCAGTATCTGTTAGGAAAAGTGCTGACCAGGAGGAACAGATTGTATGGGAATCAAGGGATCATTGTGGCAAACAACTGCTGTTTGATTCACCCATCTCTCACACTGGCTTTGCATCAGTAAGTGGTTGATCTGGCATTACATGATAATAACACTTTTCAGTCCACTTGTATGCCTGTTTAAATACATTTTTCAGTCTATACCTGTGTTTGTGTCAAACATGACATAATAAGCCATAAATCCAACAAACACTTTTCACAGAACATATACACAGCTGTATGTCCACATGGTTTATTGCGCTGGTATCCGGTAATGTTCCCTCCATTATTTAAGAGTGCAGAGTTTAACCTGTAAAACTCATGCTGTGATATGACTGCATATTACTGTATAAACAGTATAGACTGAGAGTAAAATCCACACAATGTCTGTAAAAGAGAGTACTGTGTTTCTCGGTTTGTCTGGTTGATGCTTCATGATGCTGTAATTTTTATCAGGTCAATTTTAATTCCACGACAAAATCTTGGAAATAAAAGAAAATTTGGAGACTTTTGCAACCAGTTCAAGTTATTGTACATTTGAAGTTAAAGACGGTCGCGTTGATGGAGATTTTGCTGGTAGATGGTACAATTCTACAGAAATAGACTGAGATAGAAGGGAATTCAAATTGATCAACGGAGCAAGTGTTGGAGATAGGACGATTTATGTGGAAAGAAGGGAGGAGAGGAGAGAGTGGAGATGGCTCCATTTGTGTTGTGTTAATGAGGGAGAGAAAGAGAGAAAGGAAGTGAGAGAGGGCCAGCGTGTATTTGTCTCATTTATCACTCAGCAGCAGCTCTGTTTTCGGGGTCATTTGAAGCTCACAGCCTGTCTCATCTCGTCCGGGGGACTCCCTGCAGTCTGCGTGTGTGCTTGTGTGTATGTTGCGCATTTATGTATATGTGTTTGTGAAATGAGCGGGTATACAGTAAAGAGGGAGGGGCATGTAAAGAGATCACCAGTCAGTGTTGACGGCGCTGACAAGCTATTTCATGACAGGCATAGCTGCTCAGAAATACCACTTAGGGCTTCATGACTCCCTAAGGAACGCACTCATGCACACACACACACAAGGTGAGGCGTTGGTGGTGTGTTCTGGAGGGAGGAGAGAGTGCTAGTTATATAGCGCAAATGCAGCTCCAACAGGGCTGTTCACTGAAGTGGTCAAAAAGACCATACACACAGACAGGCGCACACAGGCACACACAAACAAGTACACGCATACATTCTGAATCCCAGAAGCATTTGAGTGTCATTAAAGTGCAGCTGTGTTTGTATTTCCAGCACACATGGAAAACACATCAGGGACAGACAGAGAGAACACAGCCTGCTCAATATGACTGCAATACGTACAAAACAAGCACAGCACTTTGTCACTCACACAAATACACATTGTTCATTGTAAAGTCCATTTAAACACAACTTCAGATATGCAGTACCAGTCAAAAATGGAGATACTTTCCTATTTATTTGAATAAGTAAATGTATCCAAACTCTTGACTGGTACTGTATAATGCAGTGCTATAACATGTATTGTAGTATGGAGGCCATAGTGTTAAAAACAGTGACACTCAGATATTTAGTGCAGAGTCATGTTCAATATTGGGTTGGCTGTAAAATTATGCTGGCTTTTTAGTCGGCAAATGAATCAATGCTCCTTGCGTAAGTCCTGATTTAGACGTCAACTCACAGCTTTTATAGGTATAGTATGTAATGTTGTGTTTGTGTGTGAGTATGAATGTGGCGTTCTTAGTGCTAAAACATGTGTCTCTCCTGGTAATGACTAGGAATCCGACAGGGTCCTCAGACAGCCCTGACACAATTAGCCTTGTCAAAAACACATACGCGCACTAACACGCACACACACACACACACACACACAGAGACATAGACACACACACACACATGCATGCAAAGCAATGTCAACTTTATGCTACTATGCCCACGGGCTCCAAAGATTATAGAAATCCCTACACATGAAACCAATAACCAAGTGTAAGAGATGTGAGAGTGTGTGTTTGGGTTGGGAGTGTTGTCACACAGCCTGTCAGGCCCATAAGGCCTTTCCTTCTTTTGTTGGGGTCACAGTTGTATTCATGCCATATTAATCGGTTTCTGTCCCAAAAGCACCAATGTTTATCCTTTTAAGCCATAGCGTTTTGAATTACATCCTAATTTCCTGAAGAGCAGAGACAAATCAATCGTCTAACCATAGACCATGTCATTCCACAGCACTGAGGCTGCAGTTAATGATCATTTTCATTATTGATTGAATTGACAATTATTTCCTAGATTCATGATTTGGTATATAAGGGGGTCAGACATGTTCATGTCTATCAATCAATCGATAAATCACCTAATCATTTCAGTTCTATAAATGTTCTTATGACCAAATGCTTCAAAATCCATTAAGTGTTAAAAATAAAAAAAATTTCTCCTGATAGAAGAAAAAATAGAGTCAAAATGACTCATTATGGCAAGTCATCGTAATGGTGAACATGTTGCATCACAACAAAAAAAACTGTGTATGCTGTAATTTCCACTGCCAGGGGATGAAAACATAAAACTACTGTCTTAATGTTTCCATAGTCTGGTCTAATCTAGTATAAAGACAGTCAGACAGACTGTTCAGTTGGTGCCAATAGCCATACTGCAGACGACAGCTTTAGCTCCAAACCCCTCACCCCAGTTAGGGATATCATGTGATGCAAAGCTGGATGTGGCCTTATCATAGGAAAAAGACAGACCGAATGTCTTCCTGGGGAGAAACTGGTTTCACTATAAAGTAAATAACAAGTTTTGAATTTCTTTCCATCTGTTTTTCCATTGGTGGTCATCTGTGATACTCTTGCTTACTTTCTGTGGTGTCCTCTGTCATTCTCTAATATCTACCTCTTTTTTATTCTTTATTGTGTGTGTGTGTGTGTGTGTGTGTGTGTGTGTGTGTGTGTGTGTGTGTGTGTGTGTGTGTGTGTGTGTGTGTGTGTGTGTGTGTGTGTGTGTGTGTGTGTGTGTGTGTGTGTGTGTGTGTGTGTGTGTCTCTTTGTGGCTGTGCATGACTACACAGCTGTGTGTGTGTGTCTGTCTGTGCAGCAGATATCTGGGTTTAGTCCATCCCACATACCTCTGTCAGCTCAGACTGCTTAAACCCAGCCAGCCTGGAGTTCACACAGGAGACAACACACGTACATACTGCACACACACAAAGATACAAAAGACTGACCAATGAGGAACTTTGTCTTTATGTGTCTCAAACACATTAACACGTATGCAGAAAGACAGTCATACACACAGGAAATCCATAGAGTGTCTTCCTGCATGACTTTTCTGTTTGTTTGCTCTGGTTATGTTAGCCTCTTTCTGCTGTCTCCTCTTCCTTCCTCATCTCTCGCTACCACTCCCTCTTTGTGTTTGACTCTGTCTGCCACAGTCATCCCGTCTTTCGTCCTCCTTGTTTTCTCTTCCACTCTGGCTCTGTCTTTCTGTATCTTGTGTATCTTTCAACAGCAGTAGATGCTATCGCTCCACACTGGAGGTCATCACCGGTGCATGTTTGTGTTTTACCCCTATTATTGTTGTCATCCAGCTAAACCCCGCTTGAATGGATAAATCCTTGCAGTTTGTGTGTGCAAGGATGTGTGTGTGAGTGCTTTTGTGGTCAATGTGTGTGCTGACATTTAGATACCTAACCGCTACAAAATGGCACGGTGGAATTGCTAATATTAAATTGCATGAGCTGACAAAAGTTTTTTAACCCTCCACCATGTGTGTGTGCTTGTGTCTGTTTGTGTGTCTCTGTGCCCTATTAACCCAAGTAATTATAATAATCAAGAGCAGCACCCACGACTGAAAATATTTATCCACAACCCCTTTAAAGGAAAGTGCAGTGTGGCTGGTAGCCACTGTTGTTTTTTTAGGGTTTTATTTCTCCTCAGGGATAATATTTAACCACGACCCCTAGGCTGCTCTCACTCTAACAGGATCAGGCCAGAACAAATGACATGAGGAAATTAAACCTGGGTCCTCTGCTATTTTCAGCCTTAGTCACATTTTATACTTCCGTACCTTATGTGTTGAAGCAGTGGGCAGTTAAGTATCTGTGAGATAAGTGAATGTGCTCTGTGAGTGTGCCTGTTTGTGTCAAGGATTACTGTTTCACTAAATTCCAATATGATGATGATGATTTTGGATTGAGATGTCAGTATTTCCCTCAGAATTTGGTTCTTGGCAGGAAGAAAATCCACCGAAGCAGGATATGGAACATCTCAAGAAATTAAAACTTTCCAGGGAAATATGATAACAACAATAAGATGGAGAATAAATATATTTGTGCGATTCTGTCAAAATATTGCTTTAAATTTGATTAAGTTTGAGGGCTTTGCATGAGAAATCAGCCACAACTACACAAAGAGAGCCATTCTGAGCTTATACATACTGAATATCGACATTGCATATAAGGTTGGTGATATTCTATATTTTTGTTATCAACAAATCCCACAAAAAGACCAAAACCAACAATGTGTTAGTGTGTCTCTTAATACTTTCCAACGTCACCATTCTGGCTCTCAGCCCCAAGCAGGAAATAATGCTTAAATAGTGCTTTTGTTAGGGGCTATTTTCAGTCACGGATTTGGTGCTCTTTTGAGTATTTACGACAGCATGACAGTGTTTGTGGGATCGACTCAAAATAAACTACAGTGCCCATGTCCATTGTAATAAAATAACGTGTCAGCCAGTGCAACAGTGTGGCTCATTGATGTGTTTTTGGACAACAATAGAGGTATATGGCATAGTGGAAGAAGCTATATCAGGCTTCTGATATTCAGACAAGAATAAGGAAAATATTGAATATCACTGGACTAAACGTTTTAGGTGACTTTTAGAGAAGTACATTTGTTTGTCTGCAATTTGTTCATGTCTAGTTACGAACACACAAAAATATTGTATTATTCTTTTCTCCACCATGACTTTCTCCTCACCTCTGCCTTTGTCTAAGCTGACTTCCAGCTGTTTGGATGTGTCACTGTTGTACGAATGCAACAGATTTTTCTCTCTCATGCGCAAACAGCAGTCCTTTTGTTCCAGCTCTGTTTCAAAGGCCTCCCTCTTTCAAAGGCATACGGGTGGTGCAGGGGCAAAACACTCACCAGCCACTGCTGAGACCTGAGGTTCAATCCCCAGTTGTGAGTCCCACTGGTTGGCCAGGGCACCTGAAGGAGGCAAGTTGGATCTAAGGGGGCTTGTTATGTTTTTCCGGGAGAGCTGGCAGGTGAAAAAGACACTGCCTGCCTCTGACTCCCCAGACTAACAGTAGCAGAAGAAGTGACCAGGGTTGTCCTGCAGGCGAATTTTGCTTTCCAAAAATTGAGAAGCAAAATTTGAAAATATTACAAAGAAGAGGCCTTTTTTGTGTTTGTGTTGTTTGTGTAGTTGAGGAGTGGTTTGTGTCTCCACTGGGAATGGAACAATGGATTGTGGGAGGAGGAGGAATGGTGGTAGGGAGGCGAGGGAGGCATCCACTGGAGACAGTTAGATTTGTGCATTGCGTCAAAGCATCGAGTGCCAGAGATTAATTACTCTGTTTTTTTGAGGTGTGTGCGTGAATGACTATGAGTCAGAGCAGTGATGAGTAGGAGAGAAAACATGTTAATTGCCCTCATGATCAATGCCAAATGACAGGAACATAGAATTTTACATTAAAAACACCCCACCTGCTGCACATAGAAAGAACAAAGTGTTGAGATAGTGATGGAAAGCTATCTGATGAGCTGCAGAGTGCATGCTTTATGGCCATTCAGAATGTGTGCACGTCTGTACTTGCACACATGTTTCGAGTAGGTATATTTCTTTGCACATATGTGAATGTTGGCCCAGTTTATTTCCCCTCAGAGCAAATAGTAACTCTCCACCGCAGGGCCCACTGTGTATGCTTTTTCAGCTTAACCCCTGACTTGCAACCCCACTGTGACCCCACGTTGCTTTCTGATTGGCCTGAGCCTGCGAACTTGAAGGCCAAGAGGACAGATGGAGGAGAAAAAAAGGGAGCTACTGGAGACTACCAATCCTCACAACCAGCAGCTGATCAAACACACACTCACAAACACGTATTTACACAAACATGGATAGTCTGGGTTAAATATTGGAGATCCAGGAATAAGTACACATAATGCCAGCATGTAGAGCACACACTGTGGCTATCCTGTGTGTGCATACTAGTACATGCTCGAAAATGTATCCAGCACACGTGACTAACACAGCAAAATGATACACATAGACTTGTTTGTTTTCCAAATGGGCTCTGTTGATTGACATTGTACTGTGCGTGTTTGGAATAATTGTTTCCAATTAAAAACTTTGCCTGTTGTCGGTGCATGTGTTTGTGTCAGGAGATACATTGATGAGACAATTGATCCCGGCAGTCATTGTGATTACAAGTTCAAAAGCTCTCTGTCTCCTTCTCTTATCATTCTGTTTCTCTAGTCTCACTGTGTCTGATTCTCGAGGAAGCTCTCTATGTGTTTTCCAGTCCTGATTAGGCTCAGGACTGATTACAACAGCCATAAACACGCACACACACACACACACACACACACACACACACACACACACACACACACACACACACACACACACACACACACACACACACACACACACACACACACACACAAATATACACCGTTGTCCCACTTTCTCTCTCCCTCTGTTGTTGTTGTTGATGATTAAAGCAGTTTTCAAATTAGAAAACAAAGAATGAATGCTGTCCATGATTAGATTGCAGGTAGACGTCATCAGTCTATCATCAGTCTGCGGCCAGTACTATCTGTGAGATCATCAGACACAGAAGCAGGTGTGACATAATTTGAGGAGATGATAGCACAGAAGACAGCTCCATTTCAGAAGTTGAAAGGGTAACATGTGACTCACAGATAACCTTTCCCCGTCTCCCCTGTGTGCTCCAATCCATTACCCGAAATTGGTTTACAAAACCTATGATGTCAGCAGGCCTTTTTATAATGTATTTCTAGACCTTGTGAAGCCACGGGATTGCAGTATCATATCGCCACATTGTATGAATTTATTTTTCTTAAGCCATTTAGCATATTTATAGGTTTTGTATTTATAGGCTCCTGTCATTACTGCTGTACCTTTTTAGTAAAGTCCCCCACATATGCTTCTGCTACAGTATGAAAGGGGCATCCTGTGAACATGTGACCATGTGCTGTGATAATTAAATACAGTCATCTATTTCCTCCTGAGAAAGATAGTAAGAATAAATCTGCTACATAGATTCACACATTATTTGGATCTGTTGGTTAGAAATACTTAATTGTTTACTTTTTGAGAAGTATATAGTGTGAGTGGCAAAGATGTTGCTGGGATTCAGAGAACTGAATGACCCTTTGCCAATATTTAATATTCTCTAGCTGCTGAAATGTTTCCTTACACCATTTGGTTTACAATTGTTTTGCCTCTTGCTTGCTATTTTATTCCTGACCATCTGCCCTGTTTTGTTGAATTCTGTGCATCTGAATAGAGTAGTTACAGGCTAATTAAAAGCGTAAGTATTTGTGATGCTTCTTACGCTGTCATGGCTGTTGAGAGAATCTTAATAGCTGCTCGGTGCACTGTTTCTCTTCCACACCCGAGCGTGCTGTTGCAGTTAGAGAAGATGAATGTTTGGACCCTTAAATCAAGAGTAAAATAAAGACGAACAGAAAGAGATAAAGGATGCAAGGAAGGACATTTAATTGGAGGAGCCAGACGCTGGACCAGTGAAAGGAAGAGTGAAAAGGAGTTGGTATGTGGACGGGGCAGACAGTCATGGAGACAGAGGCAGAAGGAGAGAGAAAGGGAGGGATTTGAGGGAAAGAAAGAGTGAAACCTTAGTACCTGAGGCGTAAGCTGAGGCCTTTAGCTGCTGGTGCCAGAATGTGTTTTTACGAGCCTGCGGTCAGACAGAAATAAAAGGCAGCCGAGCGGCTGAATGGCATCACACGCACACACACACGCATGCATACACATGATTCAATGGCCTCTCAGAAATCACAGTTTGGTTTTATAATGTCACAGTTATTCAATGTCTCCAGCCCCAATAATGCAGTGTGACTGAACAAGCAGTGGTACTCCCCAGTGGTACAGAGGTAGGGAGTGAAAGAAGGAAGAAAGGGGAGATGAGGCAGGAAAAGAAAGCACTGGCAACACCTCTGTATTTCTTTTAAAGGTGCCAAGGGAATAGAAAGAGGTTCACTTATGTTCTTTGGCGTCATTAAAAAGATTTTATGGTCAGTTAATCCTATCATTGACTTTTTTACTCAATCTCTTTGGTGCCACTTTTGTCTCGCTGCTCTCTCTGTCAATTTTAATTTTTTTCTTCTTTCCCTTATTGCTCAAACTTTTTGCCATTTCCCCAGTTGTATTTCTCTGAACAGAGTTTCTTACAATGAACTTAATTTCTCTGATTACAAACAGTTGCAGGGACCTAGGGTTCAAGCCATAAGCCGACAGTCAACTGACAGAAGTTGTCATAACTGAAATTAATAACATAAAAATAGGAGTAAAGAGACCAGTAGTCCAGCAGTTATCTTTTTATAAATCCATGAAAGTGGAAGTTGAAACGTAGGAGAGGGCAGTGATGATTCATTTGGCAGGGTTTACCTGAGGTGCTTCTTGCACAGATGTGATGGTAAATGGTGACTCCTTAAGGTAGCAAGAGACTAAAAGGAGTGGAGATCATGAATCCTTTTATCAAAGAGACTATGGAATGAAAAGATGGAGAACATTTGAAATATTTTGGCTTGATTCTATCTATGCATAAAAGCACCACTTCTGAAAAAGTACACAGACTCGCTCTCCTATGTTACTGTACAGAACGCAGAGTGCTACTCAGTGCCGTTGCCATGGAAATACTGAACAAGTGACGGATTGTTGGGAAGGGGCAGAAAAAGATTTTAGATTTACTTTTTTTTTTTTAAATGTGGACAACCCTTTTTCATCTCTCACACTGCCTCAGAAAAGGAAGTGCAGCAGAGTCAACAGAGACTCACAGATGAGAAACAATTCATTTGTTGCAATAAGCTAACTCAACTTAGCTTATTGCAACCTGATCAGTGTTAAAGGAAGAAATATCACAATAAAGCCTACTGATGCCTGTGTGTGTGTGTGTGTGTGTGTGTGTGTGTGTGTGTGTGTGTGTGTGTGTGTGTGTGTGTGTGTGTGTGTGTGTGTGTGTGTGTGTGTGTGTGTGTGTGTGTGTGTGTGTGTGTGTGTGTGTGTGTGTGTGTGTGTGTGTGTGTGTGTGTGTGTGTGTGTGCACCCTGTAAAAAAGGCTATAGAGCCTCTATTTATTTTGTGCCGTATGAACATGTTATACAGCAGCAGTAGCATGACTAATGTTGCCTACTGTAGTCCCATACACCCACGCACATGCACGCACGAACTCAAAGGTGGCAGCTTCTCTCATTTCCTCCAACTCTCCCACTTACATGGGAATACCATCTACAGCAGTGCACACACACACACACACTCATCTAAATATATTTATTTCGTTTATAGTTTGTGGTGGACATCATATCCTGTGTTTACTATAGCTGTTTGTCTCATTGAGCTGTCAGTCACAGTGGCAAACAAAGTCTATATTTGTGTGTGTGTGTGTGTGTGTGTGTGTGTGTGTGTGTGTGTGTGTGTGTGTGTGTGTGTGTGTGTGTGTGTGTGTGTGTGTGTGTGTGTGTGTGTGTGTGTGTGTGTGTGTGTGTGTGTGTGTGTGTGTGTGTGTGTGTGTCATTGTTCTATAGAGGTTTGGAGGTCAGTGTGAGAAGGGGACATTTCAGCAGCATATTTCCCATAGGTCTTTGCAAGGCTCGGCTCAATATAGACCTGGTGCAACCAACCCATGTCAGCGGTTTGTATGGAAGAGTTGGGTGTATGTTAGTGTGTGCATTGTTTTATAAATGTCCATATGAGGGAGAATTACAAGCGCTCAGCAGTCTGAGTTTGTGTGTGTGTGTGAGATACAGACTGTGTGTTTTGTATTTTTCACCATTAGCATTCCTCAGCTTTGACGGACAGTATGGGAATGAAATACTTCTTTCATGTGGCCAAAGTCTGCATTGTGTGTGCGTCTGCGTGCATGTGTGTGTGTGTGTGTGTGTGTGAGCAGATCTTTTCCCATGAATCATTGAGATAGAGAAGGATATGTTTCCCCCTTCAGTGGTAAAGTGCTTTCAGCACTGTACTATTAAGGGCTATTGTTAGAGTTACCCATGACCTGGTCATGACATGGGATGCTCTGTGTGTGTGTTTGACTGTGTGTATAGGCTGTTTGTAAGTGTTTGTGTGCCATTCTTGCGGCTCTTCCCCTTAATAAGGGAGTACTCAGCCGTGGAGTTCACCTTTTCCCCTATAATTGCTCTTTCTCTCCATTTGCCTCACCCATCCAGATTTTTCCTAATTGTGAGGGCCAAATCAATTGTGAAGCACTTCAAATTCCAACCCCCCCCCCCCCCAAAAAAAACAAAAAAAAAAACAGTGTATCATATTTTAAGGTAGGACTTTAGGTTTTGTATATAAGATCTCTATCTTCAAAGTACTGTAAGTAGTAATTGTAGCTGTCAGATAAATGTAGCGGGGCAAAAAATGTGACATTTCCTGCTGGATTGTAGTGTGTAATGTGTATTTGTGTGTATCGGTATGATGATAACAATATAATTTACCTTGTAAAGCACCGTCATTAGCCAGGAGTTTGTTTTGGAGACAGTGGTGCAGACATATTGATTACCACCATAGCAATATAAAGTACATATAGTTAAACAGGACCTCACACTAGGCGCAGAGGGATGTGTGAAGTAGTGTGTGTGTGAGAGAGAACAGTGTTTTATTGCTTTGCACTCCTCACTTTTCAAAGGGTGGGAGAGTGAGAGGGATCATGGGTGGGCCCCAAAGAAACCCTTTAAGAGATGGAGACGCCACTTCAGAAAACACTCAGCCTTCACAAAATGGAGGGAGGAGAAAGGGGAGAGTCGATAGAGGGTGAAGGGAAGGGCTGGATATCAGATTTTCCATAGAGTAAGATAGTCATCAGCGTGTGTGTGTGTGTGTGTGTGTGTGTGTGTGTGTGTGTGTGTGTGTGTGTGTGTGTGTGTGTGTGTGTGTGTGTGTGTGTGTGTGTGTGTGTGTGTGTGTGTGTGTGTGTGTGGGTCAGGAGTGGTACAGTAGTAGTGTTTGATTTGACCATTTGCCAGCTTGAGTCTGGGTGTTATTCCCTCAGCTCCAACAGCTACATGCTGAAATACTTCCTAGTTTAGGTCAGGTATTTCCCAGCAGTGCTAAGGAGGTTGTTTACCAAAGATAGCTCTAAATGGAAAGGTTCTCTTTTAACAAAATATATGTTGCACAAATGGAGCCACTTTCTTTACTCTTGCTGTGTGTTTACCTGTATAGAACAGTTTTGTCTGCCTCTTTCTTTGTCACTTTTCCCCCTTGCTACTGTATATCACTCGTGCTCTGCTTCACTCAGTCACACATACACACATACTATATACCTATTTTCACATTCATCTCTTCAGAGCTTTCAGCTATTAATTGTGTCCCAGACTGGGACCACAGAGAGAGTGTGTCTGGGTGTGCTGGGTATATCCAGAAGAGGCAAGGCAGGCAAGGCTGGGCACAGCTCTCCCTGGAGGAGGAAGTTGCTCTCTCATATCGCTGCCCACATCCATCCTCAGAATAATCGTCCAAATTCACCGCTGAGTTTTCACTGTCCCTGAAGGTGTTAGTCATCTGAAGAAAATAAGTTGTTTTCTTTAGGTTTACCTCACAATAACACAATGAGTACAAAGCACTATGAAGAAAAAAACAGATGTATTTCCTATTTTTTGGAACTGTTTCTACTTCCAATTCCAATATAGGCTCTGTCATCACTGCACTCAGGGACGTCACTGTAGTCTCACAACTTACAAAGAGTAAATGTTCTATAGATGTCTCTTTTTTGGCAGTATGTGTTCCTTAACAGCAGCTTTTTGTTCCCTTACAGTACTGTTCATTTTGTTTCTCTTTAATTTTACAATATCTAAAAATTACAACTTGATTGTTTTGTTTCACCCCTCTGTCCTGCCTCGGTTCATATCCTACAGTCCTCTTTTGCCTGTTTTGTAAATATTTCCCAGTTGGAAAAGATTCAGTTGGCTTACCATATTTATTTAATTACCACCTCAGCCTAGTTTTATTACGCTACCGTTTCCTCTCTTTGAACATCTGAATTAATTGCCTGACTGATATTGGTGTGTTTTTTCATCGAGCTTTTTCCACTACTGAGAAGGAAATGAAACTTGTAGGAAATAAAGTAAATATAAATGTGTTTGCGAGTGAATGCACAGTATGTCTTGGTAATTTCGCCAGTTTAGTAGTTTGAAGTTGCTGGTGGCGTAATGAATACTTGCAGTCGTGTGTGGTTATTACAGGACGATGTGACATTTTTTTCACGAAATATTCAATAGTTTGCCTTAATGTGTTTTTATGAAGGAGCATGGATTAGTCAGAGCTATAAAGGACTTCACAGACTTTGTGGCAGGAGTGTCAGTGAACTATGATCGGTTTTTAATTGTTGGGGACTTTAATATCCATGTCTGCTGCGAATCCCGTCCCTTGGTGAAAGACTTTCTGAATCTCATTGACTCTTTTAACCTTACTCAGTCTGTGTCTGATCCGACACATGAGAAAGGTCACACACTGGACCTTATATTATCTTTTGGTCTACAGTTAAATGTCAGTGAGATTTGTGACTCACTTATGTCCGATCACTTAGCTGTTTTATTTAATATTACACTGCCTCTCTCCCATGTGAAACGGTTCGCCACGAACCGCCGTGTGCGCACAATTAACCCTTCGACTGCTTCTGATTTTTCTGAAGCTTTTAATCATTCTGTGCTACATACTGAGGATCAGTATGGTACTCTTACTCCTGATGAACTTTTAGACACTTTTAATTGTACTTGCATTGACATATTGGATTTGGTGGCGCTTTTTGGGTGTAAACGCCCCAAGCCAGTAACAGAGCCATGGCTTAATGACACCACTCGCACTTTAAGACGTGTATGTAGACGCGCCGAGAGGAAGTGGAAGAAAGATCATCTACACGTTTCTTTGGACATTTTAAAAAACAGTCTATTGCAGTATCAAAAAGCTGTTAAAACTGCCAAGAGTCTGTTCTTATCCAATCTTGTTTCTGCTAATAGCCATAAACCTCAGTTCCTTTTCAACACCTTAAATACTCTTTTAAACCCCTGTGACCACAATGGTGTTGTTCCTTCACTTAAGCTGTGTGAAGATTTCCTAAGGTTTTTCATTGACAAGATCTCAGATATTAGGTCCTCTCTTTTGCCGTCTGCATTGGATCCTGCCGTCTCTCCCATTTGCCCTGATGTTTTTGACACATTTGAGCAAGTGTCTCTTTCAGCTTTAACTGATATTGTCCAGCACCTCAGGCCTTCTCACTGTCCTCTTGACAGCATCCCACCCCGTCTTTTTAAGGACGTTTTCCATATTATTGGGCCCTGTGTTATGGATCTGATAAATTCATCTTTGATGTCTGGATGTGTCCCAGCTGCCTTTAAACATGCTGTGGTCCAGCCCCTCATCAAAAAACATAATCTTGACCCCACAGTTTTATCCAACTTTAGGCCTATCTCGAAGCTTCCTTTTCTTTCTAAGGTCTTGGAGAAGGTGGTTAATGAACAACTTTTATTGATCTAAATGGCATTTCAGAGAAGTTCCAGTCTGGTTTTAAGTCACGCCATAGCACTGAAACAGCACTTTTAATAATTTTAAATGACCTTCTTTTAACAGTTGACTCTGGTAAATCTGCTGTCCTGGTCCTTCTGGATCTGACAGCTGCCTTTGACACAGTGGATCACAGCATCCTCCTGTCTCGCTTAAACACCTGTGTGGGCATTAAGGGTACCGTTCTTAAGTGGTTTCAGTCATATCTCTCAGACAGGAGCTTCTCTGTCCAGCTGGGCCAGTATTCTTCGGCCACTTCGCCGCTGAGCTCTGGGGTGCTTCAGGGCTCTATTTTGGGCCCCCTCCTCTTTTCAATATATATGTTGCCATTGGGATCCATATTCAGAAAGCACAATGTCTCATTTCATTGCTTTGCGGACGATGTACAAATCTATATACCCTTAAAAACAAATGAGCAAGCCTCTGTCCAGGTCTTATTAGACTGCCTCAATGACATTAGATCTTGGATGGAAGTGAACTTTCTCTCCATGAACAAAAATAAAACTGAGATTATTTTATTCGGCCAACAAAATCTCCTAGATGGTTATGACAGCGCCACTGGCACCCTGAAGTCTCACTGTCACCCTTTTGCAAGGAACCTTGGTGTTATCTTGGACAGTGACTTTATGTTCGATAAACAGATAAGCTCTATTGTTAAAACGAGCTTCTTCCAGCTAAGACTAGTAGCTAAAGTAAAGGCTTATCTCCCTAGAAAGGATCTTGAGAAAGTTATCCACACCTTTATTACATCACGCCTAGACTACTGTAACTCTTTACTTGTTGGTCTCGACCAGTCAGCACTGCGTCGGTTACAGGTTGTCCAGAATGCAGCTGCCCGCCTGCTGACTGGAAAGAAACGGCATGATCATATCAGTCCCGTCCTTGCATCTTTGCACTGGTTGCCTGTTAATTTTAGGATCCAGTTCAAGGTTTTATTAATTGTTTTTAAGTGTTAAAATGGTCTGGCACCATCTTATTTAGCAGAGCTTGTGCAGCCTCACAGTACGTCCAGAGCACTTAGGTCGGCAAACCAGCTGCTCCTGGCAGTACCTCGGTCCAGACTCTGTACCCGTGGGGATTGAGCCTTCTCAGTGGTGGCCCCAAAGCTGTGGAACAGCCTACCTATCCAGGTCAGAGCTGCACAGTCTGTTGAGCACTTTAAAACACTGCTGAAAACCCATCTTTTCTCCTTGGCGTTCAGCCACAGCTAGGCGAGAATCCTTGGCTCTTATTTTATTTTATTGTATTTTTATCTTTACTTTTACTCTTTTTTAAATTGAACTCTTATTATTCCTTTACTGTTTTATTTATTATTATATTTGTGTCTGATTATATTGTATTTTTTTGGTTCAACTGAGGTTGTTTTTAAATGTGCTTTATAAATAAAGTTTGACTTGACTTGACTATTCATCTCATGAATTGTTTTGTCTCTTCAGGTGACATCAGACCAACTGGTGATGCTTTTGGAGCTTCTTTTAGAGGAAGCGGACCTAAGCATGGCAACAATACGCACCTTGCAGCGAACCTACAACCTACAGAATCAAGACGCTGAGGCAAGACCACACACCATCACACACTTTCATACAGTACATTCACCCACACAGACATGCTCAGACAAGTGAGCATAATGCACCCACCAAACATCCAGGCGCCATAATCTCTTCTCATAATAAAAAGTAGAAGGTTTCCTCTACCTTCTCCATCCCAAGGCACAGCGCTTAGTAATGTGTAGTAAATTCTCCTGTAATAGCAGCTCTCTTCTTTACAGCCACCATTACCGACTAAATCACACAAGTATTCTCTTCATGTTTTAGTACGGCACAAAGTTCCCTAATGGTACTATTAATGATGTGTGTGTGTGTGTGTGTGTGTGTGTGTGTGTGTGTGTGTGTGTGTGTGTGTGTGTGTGTGTGTGTGTGTGTGTGTGTGTGTGTGTGTGTGTGTGTGTGTGTGTGTGTGTGTGTGTGTGCGGTTTCCTTGTATGTGTTTGTGCTGTGCAGCTGTGTGTGTTGGCACATCAAGAGTTCTTTACTGTAAAGTGCCGCCTCTCAGTACAGGAGCACAGCTGCAGCAAAGCCCGTAAACTGTCCTTGCTAACCTCCGTTGTTAACACATGGCTCGTCATGAAAAGAACAATTTGATACATATTTAGTCTTTTACAAGTTCTTATTAATTATATGAACTGTTTTGTTGGGGCAGTAATGTATATAACTGGGCTCAGATGTTCTACTGTATAGAGCTAGTTAAAGTTATTGTATTAAATGCAGACATTTACATGTGCATCTAAGCATTTTTATTATACATATTCCAAACTCACAGTCAGGCCACTTGTTTAAGTTCTCACAATAAAAAAAGTTGTTTCTAATTGTTATTTTTAATATATATTTCTAAAGGGCTGTTATAGTGAAAAACAAGAAATGTTAGCTTTGGGATAGATTAGAGTGATGTTGGGGCCTCCTGTGATGTAAAATTTTTAAGTTTTTTGAAATTTTGAAATTGCTTCTCAAGAGCGAGAGATGCCGAGGCAGAACTCATTATTATGCCTCACCAGAAAGTCAAATCAAATGCCTAAGGAAGCTTTAGCATAAGCCCACCCCTGCTGTAATTTCTGTAGTCAGACTTTGCATTTCAGCCAGATGATGAGCAAAGCAGGTCACTGGAAATGTGCTACTGCTGGTTGTTCAGCAGCTTTACAGAGGATGGAAATTTAGGTCAGGAATGGCTGAAATTCATGTTTTGGCGATGGTCTTGTCTCCGTTACCAGCAAATAGTTGTATGCATGTTCTGCACATTTATCTACCAACTGTCTGCCCAACGAGCTCAGTATGCTGCAGGATTTTCAATCTTTGGATGACGTTTTAAAACAAGCTCACTTGTAAACATTTCTTTCTGTTACTCAGCTAACTGTGTTTTTTTCTTGGTTAGCAAACTTGGACACAATCCTACCATTCTGAATCATCCTTTTAAATCTAAACTGTGCAACAGCACATTTTTTCCCATCCCATACATGATCATTCTGGTCTCCAGCTGCATTATTAGGTAGTACTCCAATAGGATTCCATTCAGAGAAGGTGGTCATTAATGATACCGATTTTATTTAAGTAGCTTCTGAAATCGCTTGCTGGAGGACAGAGAGGAATCTGGACTGTAAGGAAAGACAGATTTAGAGAAATCTAAACAACTTCTGGTGAAAAATGTGACAGATATCACAGTATCTTATGGAAATGTATATGTATCAACTTTTGCGGTGTAGGATCATGGTCATTGTAGCCTGTTTGCTTATTTAAGTGCATTTGTATTGGAAAATGAGATGCTGTATGTGAACCTGTTAGTGATCTGTATTAGACTATTCAAAAACACACCTGATGGCAATTAAGCACAGAGCAAATCTGATAAAACAAAGTACGAAACACACAGTTTGCTCATTTTGTTCTTTAATGTAATTTTAATAGTCTCAGTACTATTATCCTGGTGTGTGGTATACTTTTTTATTTTTAAAATATACTCAGTATTTATAAAATGAGCCAAAAAGGCCATTATGCCAGATCTTGAAATTATGAGATAAAATCTAAATCTAAAATGTGCCTTGTGGTGACAGAACCAAGGCCACTTTTTGTTTGGCCTCGGGTCCAGCTTTAGCTTTTAGCCTCTTTAGCAGACTTCCTGGCAGATGAAAGGTGAATCTCATCTGCAATTTCCAGGAAAAACTTTCAGTGTTGGCTAAAAATACACAGGGCCATTATGCACATATTCATGCATGGAAAAACACACACTTACTACAAACGTGCACACTCTCTTTTACACAAGCATACACACACCTGAACGCACTTGTCTCAATGCAATGGCCCAGTCCTAATGTTAGTAAACTCATTCAGAAGAGGTCAATCACCTACATGTCTCTCCTTATAAAAGTGGCCATTAATTCTCCTGTCTTTTGCTCTTTCCTTTCAGTATTTCTATTGGTCTCTCTCCTCCTCTGGTTACGTTCATCTTCTCATTCAGCTTCTCTTCATCTGGCACTGCATCCTCTTCACAAGACTGATTTATGAAATTCGAGGATACATCCTCACTTCTTCTGAAAGGCAGTTAGTCATATTTTTACTCACAACGCATTGTTGCATGACAAACCTAATGTGCACTGTGCAACCAAAGAAAAAATTGCACATTCAAAATATCGGATCACAGTAAATCAGTAGTTCTGGGGATGTTTTCAGATAACAGGAACAGATTTTCCTGTTTGCTGTTTTATAAGGTATTTTTCCAACTTAATCCGATGATAATATTTTGTATTTGTTGTACAGTAGCATGGCATACTGTTACATGTTGTTTTACCACCTGTTAGTTTTTGTGTAACTCCAAGCAGAGGAGAGAAGTTTATAGTGAAATGCTCAGTGAAAGTGATGAAGGAGCTGTCTCTTGGTTAAGGGTGGTGTAGAGACAGAGTGGCGTGCCAGCTTAAGTTTCTGTGTATGTGATGTTGTACACTATAGTGAAAAGAAATATGTGGCTGACCGCTGACGTGCGTGCAGTGGGACTACTTTGTGAACGGTGTGAGTGACTGTGAATACGCGTGTGAGCGCGTCTGTGAGCCGGAGCATGTGTTTGCATGTATGAGAGAGAGTGCGTGACTTTGGCCCACTTCCTTTCATATGAGCCTCATGTGATGTGTGATGCTGTGTGACTATGCGTGCACGTGCACATATGTGTGCGTATAGCTGTGCATGCGCACTTCTGATTTTGCGAGAGCTGACATGCATGCGTGTGAGTCGAAGGCTATCTGAGGGTCAGACACATAGGACACATTGTCTGCTGCTGCTCAGACTAGGTCTACTCCTCCAGTGACTGGAGACTTCACGGGACCACATCAAGAACTGCCTGGTTCCAGCAGCCACAACATGTGGAGGAGAGGAGACAAGAGAACAAGTAATTATTAAGAATGAATCAAGAAGCATCTAAGAAAGAACAAACAAAAAGCCAACTAAAGTTTATTTGTGTAGCCTTTAATCACATTCGCATGCCCACATTTGACTGGAAACAAAAACAGCTTCTCAAATGAACAAGAACCTCTCAAAAGGTCTTTAATGTGAAAAATTCGGAAGAATCACAGTGGAGGGAATCCTAGTCAAGGCTGAAAAGATCCCAAGATAGGAAAACAAAAATGACTATATATCATTTTTCAAACATTTTCCAACTGCTTCTCATTTGTTAGGATTTGTTATATTTGATTTTGGATTGTTGGTTTGACAAAACAAGCAATGAAAATGTTATCTTGGGCTGTAGGGAATTTTGCCATTTTTCATTGTTTTCTTAAATTTCTAATTAGTGAATTGAGAAAATAATCAGCAAATGAATCAGTAATGGCAATACATGATAGTTACAGCACTAGTTGAAAGACAGACGGAATGAAAAAGAGAGTTATCGTTTTATTTTCAACACTTAATGTTTCCCCTTTTTTCATTTATGACTGCATGCAATTTATAGTACATTCTCACATTTTGGCATTAAAATCAGGGAACTGCATATGAAGTTGCATTTGAGTGCCAACGCTATTAAATGTGGACAAGTCAAGACTGCTGTAATGCTGCATTTACATCTTCACCCCATGCGTGTGTTCTGTGTATGAGATTCTGACTGAGACTGTGCGTCATGCACACATGCAGTACGTTAGTATCAGTTGTAGAGTTTCTGTGTTTGTGTCGGGATCAGTGGTGGTGGAGGGTGAGAGAGGGGTGGGGGTGCAGTAATAAATGAAGGAATGTCACTGTGTAATTGCATGTGCTGTCAGAGAGAGGGGCCCAGTGAGAGGAAACCAAGTAAAAAGGGGGTAAGGAGACGTGCACCAGGCAGCTGCTCTGCCCCAGGGCTCTCCCCAGGAATGCAACCCTGCACGAGGAACAGCTGCTGGGGCTACACAGGCCAGAAGGGCAGGGCTGGCACCAGAGGGTATACATACTGTACTGTACACACTCCCACATTCATGAATACAGACGCGCCTACCCTGGTTTCCATGTGGGCAGAAGGTAGAAGGACACATTACTCTAAACTTACATCCTTTGCTTTTTGTTGTGTCTACTTTGCGATTTTTGCAGAGTAAGCTGAGGCAGAGAATATGTGAAAAAAGTGGAACTACACTAGAAAGCCCTTCTGAGACCAATTAAACTCACGTTATTTAGCAGGATGTGGAAATAATGGGTGGATTTAAATGTGGCTTTTGTCAATGTAGGGTTGCATGCTGCATAAACAGGTGGAAAGTAGCAAAACATTTTGGGCACAAACTAACAGAGCAAAAACTCCTATTAAAGGACCAGTGCTTAAGATTTAGTGGCATCTTTTGGTGAGGTTGCAGATTGCAACCAACTGAATATGCATCCCCTCACCCTCTCCTTCCAAGTGTGTAAGAGAATCTACGGAGGCCATGAAACAAGCAAAAAGCAGCTCATTCTAAGGTTACAAAAACACAGCAATTGTTATTTTCAGGTATAAATTAATTAAAACATACATGCAAATATTACATTACACTGTTCTGCAAGATGCCACTAAATCTTACACACTGGTCATTTAAGAGCATGCACACATTCAAACAGCACTCAGGTAGATCCATTTGGCACCTTTTTATGATTTCCAGAATGCTACCTTCCAACACAGTGCTTTAGAAATATCAAGAGCTTGAGCTGTTGAAATTGATTCAATGGCCAAATATCGCACACTTGGTCACTGTACTCTCCAAAGGACTAGTTTATTATCCTGAGTGTGTGAAGACAGTTATGGAGGAGATTGAAACCCCCACAAAAAACAGCCAAGGGAAACTATCAGACCTTAATGTAGAGACAGTGCCTTAAAAGATTTCTCATCAGATTTTCTTTTTTTATCGTTCTCCTGTCTCTTTTATCATCCTCTGTCTGCTTCTTCCAAAAGAGCGTATCAGTATACACGCGCACAGTCACACACATACATGCTCATAGCAGATGATGAAGGATGATGGCTAAGGCAGGGACAGGGCCAGTCTCTGATCTCTCCTGTAACCGCGGCAACAGAGCTCCTATTGATCCTCTGGGAGAAAGGCCAGGCATTAGCTTTCACACACACAGACACACACACACATACAGTAAAAAACGCACCTATATACACACAGACACATTGTCAGATAATGAAATTGAACTTGAACTTTGGATTGAGATGATTTCCTTCCTAAAACAAAGTTCACATCTGCTATAATCCTCCGATCTTGGATGAATCTATTCATTGTCAGCGGAGCAGCTTTCAGCTTTGTCTCTCAGCTTGTCAGATGAGCCGTTTGTCTTTTGTTACCCTTTCACATTAATATATGTCGAGCGGACTGGCGAAAAGCATGGAAGTAAAATGTCTTCCAAACGATTTAAGACCTACGAAAAGATTACATATCATTTCATCAACTGCATTCTGCTGAAATTGAATTGTCTTCATTTTATATTTTCTGCACCAAAGCTGTGTACAGTTCAGTAAAAGTGTGATTGAAGAACTTATGTGGTCATTTCCGTCAGTTTAAATTTGAGGAAAACGCTCTGTAATTACAGAAACTATAGTCATATTACAAGATTTCAAGTGTTACATCGTGGCCATTTAAGCAATGAAATGGTCAAGTGCAGTTATTAGGGCCCGAGCGGCGACTGCAAGTCGCCTGGCGAAAGCCCTGTTGAAATTCGTTCATGCCCCAACGTGCAAGTGACCCCATAGTGCAAGTGACCCCAAAGTAATCAAGTAATCAAGTAATCATGTGGTATGGAAGACCCCCGGGGAAAAATGCTATATTGAAATTGTAATGTTTATTATTATTATTATTATTATTCTTCCGACATTTCGTGCCCCAATTTCGCCCCTTTCCCAAATGTGAAAATGCTTATACTTTTGCACGGACGTCCGGCCTCATCCGAAATTCGATATTTTTGGGTGGTCGCACATGGTCGACGCAGAATGGCGGAATAGCGCCCCCTACAAAGTCCAAAAATGCCCATAGGGAATTTTGCTAACTTTGTCCTATGCTCACAAATTCGGTACACATGATGGCTCCGCCCTGAACGTCCCGATATATTAACTTCCCACGTAACTCATAGCGCCCCCCGGTGGTAACAGGAAGTTAACTAAGATTCATTAAAATAACATACTTTGCCCCATCAACTTCATTCAGAACCAGTTGGTGAAGCTACATTATGAAGACTGTGAAGCTACGAGTAATGGCGTCCGTGTGGCGACGCGGCGACCATCAGTTCCTCGCCATGAAAATACGTTTGGCTTTTTGATGGCTTTATTGAACTCGTATCATCATGAAAATTGGTACACAGGTCCAGGGTGCCGACCTCAACGTCTCCATTTGCTCATAGGCGATCTCACTCGTGTCGCCCCCTAGTGGAAACAGGAAGTGCCATATTTTACATCCTCATTGTGCGATTTCCACAAAACTTCACATGTGTAATCAATGTCCCACCCTGAACGCAACCGCTTGTGTTTTGTTACACTCTACTGCCCCCTGGTGGATGAACCATCAACCTCTCATAACTCCGCCATGCTTTGTCAAATTCACTCCAAACTTCACATGACTGATGAGTGGCCGCCCTGAACACACCAGACCACACCAGACCACATGTGTAACTACCTGTGACTGCCCCCTACTGGATGAACGAAACATTGCATGTTTGGCCTCCTTCCAGGTTTTTTCTCACTTTCTGCTTCACGCCACAGCCCCGCCATGCCTCAGGCCCCGCGGTGGCAGGGGTGAGCGAGGGCCCGCCATCGCCGCTTGCGGCTTTAATTAGGGCCCGAGCGGCGACTGCAAGTCGCCTGGCGAAAGCCCTATTGAAATTGTAATGTTTATTATTATTAGGGCCCGAGCGGCGACTGCAAGTCGCCTGGCGAAAGCCCTATTGAAATTGTAATGTTTATTAGGGCCCGAGCGGCGACTGCAAGTCGCCTGGCGAAAGCCCTATTGAAATTGTAATGTTTATTATTATTAGGGCCCGAGCGGCCACTGCAAGTCGCCTGGCGAAAGCCCTATTGAAATTGTAATGTTTATTATTATTATTATTATTATTATTCTTCCGACATTTCGTGCCCCAATTTCGCCCCTTTCCCAAATGCGAAAATGCTTATACTTTTGCACGGACGTCCGGCCTCATCCGAAATTCGATATTTTTGGGTGGTCGCACATGGTCGACGCAGAATGGCGGAATAGCGCCCCCTACAAAATCCAAAAATGCCCATAGGGAATTTTGCTAACTTTGTCCTATGCTCACAAAATTCGGTACACATATGTATTATACCCACATATGCAAAAAAGCCTCTTGACCTCATGACCTCAACCCAACAGGAAGTCGGTCAATTTGGTTTTGATTTTTCCCGCCTAAAATTAACTCCTCCCACAGCGTTCGCCCAATCAAGTTCAAATTAGGTACGCAACATCTCCAGACCTAGCTGAGCTTAAGTTGTGCTCTGCGCATCCGTAGGTCAAAGGGCGTGTCTGCCAGGGCTCAACTAACTTTGGCGTGCTCGCCATGTACATACGAGTGGCTCTCACGCCCACATACTTCATCCAATCAGCTTCAAACTTGCTGGACATGATGATGGCTCCGCCCTGAACGTCCCGATATATTAACTTCCCACGTAACTCATAGCGCCCCCCGGTGGTAACAGGAAGTTAACTAAGATTCATTAAAATTACATACTTTGCCCCATCAACTTCATTCAGAACCAGTTGGTGAAGCTACATTATGAAGACTGTGAAGCTACGAGTAATGGCGTCCGTGTGGCGACGCGGCGACCATAAATTCCTCGCCATGAAAATACGTTTGGCTTTTTGATGGCTTTATTGAACTCGTATCATCATTAAAATTGGTACACAGGTCCAGGGTGCCGACCTCAACGTCTCCATTCGCTCATAGGCAATCTCACTCGTGTCGCCCCCTAGTGGAAACAGGAAGTGCCATATTTTACATCATCATTGTGCGATTTCCACAAAACTTCACATGTGTAATCACTGTCCCACCCTGAACGCAACCGCTTGTGTTTTGTTACACTCTACTGCCCCCTGGTGGATGAACCATCAACCTCTCATAACTCCTTCATGCTTTGTCCAATTCACTCCAAACTTCACATGACTGATGAGTGGCCGCCCTGAACACACCAGACCACATGTGTAACTACCTGTGACTGCCCCTTACTGGATGAACGAAACATTGCATGTTTGGCCTCCTTCCAGGTTTTTTCTTACTTTCTGCTTCACGCCACAGCCCCGCCATGCCTCAGGCCCTGCGGTGGCATGGGTGAGCGAGGGCCCGCCATCGCCGCTTGCAGCTTTAATTTAACTGGTTTTAATGAAAAATAGCGTGTTATTTTTTTATGTTTCCCTTCTTCTTTGGTTTCTTGGTTCTGTTGGATTGCTTCTGGTCGATTGCTGTACTGGCCTTTTGGCCAGACATCTCTTGAAAGTTAGACTTTTTATCACCAGGTCACATTTAAAATAAATATATATTTGTGTTTTGAAAATGCATTAATAGTTGTCTTTTTTTTTCCTCTTACAGGTCCGACATCGCTGGTGTGAGCTAGTGGTCAAACACGGATACACTCAGGCTTATGGAGATGTGAAACACTTCCTGGTTCATGACCAAGTACATACACACAACTGTTGAATGGTTATCCTGCATGACACAATTAAAATACTGAATCAGTTTAAAAGAGAAGGCTATATAATTAGAAGAAAAATAAAATGGAGGTGATTTTGTGTTTTTGTGTGTTCCAGGCCATGGGTGTGTATCTGTACGGGGAACTAATGGTTCAGGAGGATCCTAAGCAACAGACTGTGGCCCGTCGCTGCCTCTCATTGGTCAGTGAAGAAATGGACCAATCTGCACGCAAAGTGGTGGAGGAAATGGTCCTATGACATTGGAGGTAAAGTCTTATTCTCATTTCACTGATTTCCTTTTAGCTACAAGAGTGTGACATTTGGTTGTATGTCCCGGGTAGCAGTCTTTAAAAAACACAGTTGCAAAATGGAGCCAAAGCACAATACATTTTTCATCTTGTTCTTTTGCACATTCATTCTTGTACTTGTTATCCCAAAATCAACATCATCTTAGCGGAGCTCTGGTTTCACCAAAATGATATTGGCTCTCACTGGTTCTGAATATGGAGAGGAATTATATTGACATGTCTTAGAACAAGCTGAGCCAGTAATGTTTGTGTACCATTATAAAAACAGAAGATCTG
Source organism: Scomber scombrus (assembly GCF_963691925.1). Taxonomy (NCBI): domain Eukaryota; kingdom Metazoa; phylum Chordata; class Actinopteri; order Scombriformes; family Scombridae; genus Scomber; species Scomber scombrus. The sequence continues at coordinate 20,031,036 of NC_084973.1, forward strand.
GCAGTCTGCTCAGGGGTTTCAGTTGCTTTGTATTCACAGTTCAGTTTGCAACAAAATGGCTGATAATAGGCTGTGAGTTCTACTTGAACCACCCGTGGGGAACAGATCCAGTAACATAATAGCACAACACAGCTCAGATGGGCTGTAGCTGCTCAAATATTCTGTCATGTGACACTGAGATGTCAGGCTATGTATTGTTATTCTTCTTCAGTTTTTTCTACATTTTACAGACAATATTCAGATCTCTTATATAACATTTTAGTCTGAGATGGCATCTGTAAAAGAAAGCTTTGTGTTTGATTGATCCTGATTCCATCTGCCCCAGTGGACAGTCCACTCTTGAGTCATTTGGCTACCTATACGGTACATTCCTTTTCTGATCCCACTGCGTGTGTGTGTACATGTTTGTAGACTCAGAATGGGGCCTTTTCCGTGGCTTCACAGCAGCGCCGTCAGGATGTGATTGTCAGAGAAGGAATTTAGGAATGCGTTCCTCAAACAAATGAGAGAGGGAAGAGAGAAAGAGGGAGAATGGGTCAGCGAGCGTTTTCTGAGGGGCTCAGAACCGTCTCCACTCAATGTGGGGTAATTTTTTCTACTGTTGACTCTGAAATTCCTCCTCTGTGTGTGTGTGTTTGTATGTGCAACCACAACTGTTGCCCACTGGGCTTTCTGAATACTCAGAACAGTGAGGGGTTTATTTACAATAAATGAAGGGAAGAGAGAAATGTATGGTTTAGACAGACTGACAGAAAAGGGAGGAAGAGAAAGAGCGGAAGGGAGGATTGGAGTGAAGACAGAAGGACTCTTTGAAGCTGGGGAGCTTTTCATAACAGTCCTGCTTTTACTGGAATTAACCTCTGAATAATGGCAAAAGGCAATTAAACTGATCCTTGTTCGATAATTCAACTACAGTAACCAAATTATTCTTCAGAGCTGTTGAACAATATAATTGTGAACCATGGATTTTTAAGGATTTTTGGGCAGCATTTTGCCTTTATTTGATTGTTTCAATAGATGATAAAGACAGAATGGAAAAGAAAGGTGGGGAGAGAGAAAACAGGATGACATGCAACAAAGATTTACAGCCAGAATTTGAATTTGGGGCACTGCAATTGCATGACATGCTCCTGAAACTGCAGGGCATAACATAACTGATATTGTTCAATTACATTTGTGATTTTAGCTTTCTCCAACAGCACCCCACCCACTTCAAACTAGAGAGAAAAGCAAGGAAATATTTAAATGTTAAATAACCTAAACTAACCCAAATTTTGCTGGAATGTGTTTCATCTTGTTGCTTAAAGAATGAAGCTGGTTGGGAAAATAAATGTACTTACTTACTTCACATGCATTTTAGAAAGCATTACAGGACATACTTTACAACCAGAATATCACCAGTTAAACTCCAGCCATGGTACTTTGTTACATGTTGTACCTCTCTCTCTTTCCTCACGTTTCCTGTCTGTTTTTACACTGTCACTATCTAATAAATGCAAAATCCAGAGTAAAATAATCTTTAAAAAAAGATTTAGGTAAAATGCACATATTACTTGACATTTTATTAAAATGAAGACCTACTTGGATCTCTTTCTGTCCCACCTTTTTACTCAGAACCATCCTCTGAAATCAACCAGCTTTGTTATTATCAAGCATGCCCCCAATTCAGCCAGTATAAGGTCAAACAAGGCGTCTGTAACCTTGGTCAACACTGGCTGCATCAAGAGCCGCTGCTAAATACTTATCCACATAAACCTGAGTGACTTACAGCACTAAATCCTTTTTCAGGCCATGACCATCCACTACAAGACTGGCTTTTATCTTCGGACACAAACGTGCGCCACACACAGACACACACACACACACACACACACACACACACACACACACACACACACACACACACACACACACACACACACACACACACACACACACACACACACACACACACACACACACACACACACACACACACACAGAAAGAGACAGGTTTATACATTTGCACAGGATGTGAAAGGCTTTCTAGACAAGTGCTCGGCATCTGGTTCACTCCTGATAAATCTCTGACACGCGCACGCACGCATACAGTGCGCACACACAGCACACACACATACGTATGTAGCGCCTATCTGTCTGTGCCTGCAGATCTCTTGTCATCATCCTTCACTCCCTCACTACACCTCCCTGTGGAGCCTCCACACAAGTACAGGAATGAATGGAGGAATGAAATGGAGCAATGGCAAAGACGCACGAAAGAAGAATAGAAGAAAAGGAGCATTTAGAGATTAATATCCCAACTTTTAGTACTGCTTCCCAAACAAGCCTTTGTAGACATCAATGGATCATGCTGTTCAACTCAGCTCAGGTCCAGATTTCTCTCCAATTAAAGTGATGGATGAGCCGACTCCCTCACTGCTTTTTCATATTGCACTGTTGGGAGATTTATGTTTTACTGCTCAGTTTGTGTTCCCCTAATCATCCTTTCTTAAGTAGAACAGTCCTCCCTGTACCCTTTACACCCTCACACCCTCACAAGCACACACACACACACACACACACACCCCAGTACAGTGGGATTAGGCTGGGGCAGGCTGAGAGGGTTTTAACTGAAAACAACATGTCTGTCAAGGCGCACTCCCAGCTCTGTGTTTTTAAACCTAAAAAGCACAACCCTTTAAAGGAGAAGGGTGGTCTCTCCCTGTCCTTTCCTTTTTTCTTTTCCCCTCCCTGCTTACTCCCTCATTCTTTTCTTCCCCCTGTACATGCCTCTGGAATCCCTCTTGATCCGCTTAATGAGGGGCATATCGCCGGGTTAGCCGAGCGTGGCGAATAGGAGAGGAGGAGAGGGGTAACCAAGGAAATAGTGTGGGAGAGGGAGAGAGGATCTACAGGTCTGGTCTCTCATGACTGCACTGCGATGGCAGGCGTAAAGAGAAAAAGAGAAGAACAGAGAAAGTTAGAGATCTTTCATATCTGGGTGTTGCAGGTTAGTGATGGACTGGAGCTGGACTTGAGGATGTTGGCAGAGAGAGAGAGAGAAAGAGAGAGAGAGAAAAAAAAAGACAGAAGATCTTCTTCTTTTATGTCTGGGCTGTGAGGGTTCCTGGCGTGCTGATTTGTGACTTATGATAAAATCACATTGCCAGGGATTACCACACAGCCCTGACCCAGCCGGCTGCCATGGCAACCAGAACCTCTCCTGTACACACACACACACACACACACACTAGACTCTCTACAAAAACGAAGACATGATTATCTTGGAGTATGTGTGTATGATTTTGTTTGAGGAGTTGATGATTTGGAAGTGCGAAGCAGAAAAAGGATGATGAGGGGGGAGCCAGAGGGTCTTGATATGGGTGTTTTGTGTGTGTGTGTGTGTGTGTGTGTGTGTGTGTGTGTGTGTGTGTGTGTGTGTGTGTGTGTGTGTGTGTGTGTGTGTGTGTGTGTGTGTGTGTGTGTGTGTGTGTGTGTGTGTGTGTGTGTGTGTGTGTGTGTGTGTGTGTGTGTGTGTGTGAACGTCAGTCAGCCAGACAGGTTTTGTATCCTCTCTCCAGCCAGGCACAGAGCTTAGCTGATTGGTGAACAGTGATTGATTTCCTCTTTGTTCACAGTGGCTAAGTTCTGCACCTGAGGAGAGCATGACCCAGACAAGCAAAGAAAGGAAAGAAAACGAATGTGTGTGAAAGAAAGACAGAAAAAAAGTATAACTTTTTTACAGTAGCAAGTGTGTGTTGATTTGCTCAAATCAATTATCTAATGTGTGTTTATACATTTCAGTCACTTCGTCCTCTGCTGTTTTTTTGCCTCTTTACGTGATTATCCTGCATCCTCTCTCATCTCCTTTCACTCTCTTCCTCCTTATCCTTTTTTCCCTTTGGTCCAACCTCAGTCTAATCTCCTCTCCTCTCCCCACAATTCAGTCTTGCTTGCTTGTCTGTAAAACTTTCCACCGAGACCTTCTCGCTCATAAGAATTGAGCACACAAGCCTCCTCACAAATTCAAAATGCTGTGCAACATTACTAATGAGCGCCACGCTACGCTCTCCTGCTTTGTCTGTTGTTCCTCCCCTCCTTCTTTCATCTTCTTTTTCCTTGCTCTCTACTTCCACCCCTCCGCCTCTGTCTCCTTTCAATAACTTAGTATAAAAGCTAATCCCGCAGATGATGCTGGTTTGCACGCTCTGTAGTTCTAGCGAAGGTGAGAGCCAAGTACATCAAGAGAGAGTCTGGACTTCCACTGCTAATGAGGCCTGGGGAGACCCAAACACTGCTAATGCTGCTGACAGATATTTCATCAGGAGCAGTGGCCACCATCATCATTCTCCTACATCTCCATTATTCTGTCTTTCTTACGGCAGACACTCGGCGAGTCTGTAATTTGTAGTAGGCCTGCAACTATTTGTCGACTGACAGAAGATTAATTACCAAATATTTTTATAATCAATTAATCGTTTTGAGACATTTTTTGAGAAATAATCTCCAAATTCTCTGATTATAACTTCTCAAATGTGAATAATTTATGCTTTACTAATAAATACGTTATATCTTGTTTGTTTGATATGTTCAATGACAATGGAGTGTTAAACTGACACGCTGTGGTTTTATAGAGGATGAGGGTCCAGAATATTTCTTGGCCAAGTGCCTTGCTGGTATCACTCTCCTCATGGAAATCTCTGCAAGAAAGCAAATACACACATTCCCAAAAGTGTTGAACTATTCCTTTAACCTAAAGGGTAAAAAAGCTTGACAGGGCCTGCAGCAAATCAGTGCATAAAATCATCCTTTAAGTACTTAAATTGCTTCAGGTTTAAAACTTCAAATCAGTTTGGCAGTGAAAAGTGCCATCTGTGCATCCCTGGCTGATATGTATTGATTTGTGATCTAATCTCAGCCTCAGGAAGCCAAGATACAGACATCCATAAAGCAGATGGATTCTCACAGAGCGCATTTCCACACTGTGAGGGAAAACAAGACTCAGGCGTCAAAGATGGAAATCTTGCAACCATTTTGGAGCTTTCCATCATTTAGGGTCAGTTTCATTTTATTGGGACAATTTAGTGTTTTCTACAGTGGATTTACTGCATGGTTTTAGCTTCCATTGTTTTGCCTCAAGATAGGAGAAACAAAAGGCTGTGATCCTGTAAAACACCCACTGATAACAAGAAAAACAGGAATTCTCAGTTGGGTTACAACACACGCTTTGTTTCAAGCATGACAGAGTGTGCCGAGAGAAGTTTCCCAAATTAGTCAAGATAAGCTTGAACACAAATCACAATGCAAACTGAAGGTATCTGCTTGCAAGACTAAGTTTGTTAGCAGTATCAGCAGGTATATTGTGAAATGTTCTATTTTCTGTGCACCGTCTGCCAACACAATGATCAATAAATCTCATTCTGTCCAGTGTAGATAGATTTGTATTGGAACTGTTATACAAAAACTTTCATTTGCATCTTCCTACCAAACAAAAAGTATTTTCAAAAGTCCTGCTAACGATACTCATCAGCAACACCCAATCTGTCAGTAACTGCAGCTGAAATATATGCAACGTATTACTGATGTGTGAAAGTATAAAACACTGACCCACAGTAACTCACTGCATAACTTTAGCTACATATTATACTGGAGGCATTTCAGAGTCCACTTTTACCAGCTAATTGTAATGCAAAGCTATACTGTTCTGGAGCGATTTCTCCCTAATCAAAACCGTGACAGATGGTTGAAAATGCATTTTAAAACTGGTCAGTCTTTTTTTGGCAGGCAGAATCTGAGCCGTGAGGAGGTATTATAGCGCTCTATATATTCACAACGACAAAATGGCGACTAAACGAGGACAGCTGTGTGAATTAGAAATGAGGGCCATGTGGAGCCTGCCATTTTTAGACCTATATTTAGGGCCTGTTAAAAGAGTAATGACCATCAAAGGCCTGTAAAAGAGAGGAATTGCCATCAGAGCCCATATCTAAAAGGTGATTTATTACACCCTAATGGGAGGGAAATGGCGCTCTGCACATCAAAGGACAAAGCAACATTGTATAAAGACACCGAAAATAAACTTATTAGGCCCACGCCACCCACAGCCTATTTTCTTCATGCAACTAAACTTGACTGATTATCTCTTCAATGTTGTATATTTTGTGGAGCTCCTGCGGGGGTTAGATTCTATTTCAAAGTATATGTTTGCAACTTTTACATTTTAAGTGAGGCAATGTGCATGCAGATCTTCACAGTGGAATGTGATATTGATCGATTTACAACTCGATTTTTATGATTGGACTTCTTTTTAAAATAGTCCTTTAATGTCAAATATGTATCGTCATTGTCATTTTGGATAGCTTCTACCATCCAGCAGTGGTGTTGCTAACACTGCAGTGATGAGGTTTCTACCCTGTCAACTGCATCTCTCACCATCAAGTGCAATCCAACAATCTTTGCTGTTTAAATGAACCTAGTGTGGTTTCTTGAGGGCTTGGAGAAGCAGAAAGCCGCCTGACATGCAGCCTGAGTTAGCATTACTTTTTGCTTCACTGCAGACACTGCAATAATAGAAAGGAATAAGGTTCAAAGTGAGCCGGCACTTCATGAGAAAGACAGAGATTTGGGCTTGGTTTCCTGTGCCTACTGAGCTGATTATCAGTCCTACAGAACCACTGGCTCAGTTCAGCAGGAACAGGAGTCCAGTCCATTCACCACCAACCACCAACTCTGCTGAGGCACTGGTCCCAACTTCCCTTCAACAGATTGCAAAGAACAGCTGCTGCTCCATCGTGCATATTCATTTTTAAGGGTTTTTGGATCTGAGACGTCTTTGTTGAGACTTGCTGATAAATCTGCTATGCCCATTTTATCAGACAATATTGGCCTATCACAGATACATCTTAATCTGCTTAATATACTAATCTAATCTAATTATTTTTTTAAAAATATATAATTAGAGAGCCAAAATACTTCATTTTCTTTCCTTCATACTTGTCATACGTGAGGATTTGCTGACTACAACTTTAATCTTTTAAGGTTTTGAATTGTTGGATGCGCAAAACTAGCTATTTGAAGATGTAATTTTTTGGTTAATTGCTTCTTCTTTTTTTCAACAATTTATAGATAGAATAAATTAAATAAATTATTTATAGTGAAAATAATTCTTAGTTGCAGCCTTTAATACATACTTATTAACACATAAATCAGCTGATTAATATCAAGAAATGCTAAAAAATATGCAAGCAGTACTTTAGAAATACTGTCATCATTACATAGTTTGTCCACTAGAGGGATCTAGAAGATCCACTAAATCTTGGTTACAAATCTTAAATAAATACATTCCTCATCAAAAATGTTTTTTTGCTATATTTTTGTGTAATAAACATATATTACCTGTTATGTCATGCGTTTGTTTGTTTTTAACCTTTCCAATATTGGTATCGACCTCAAACATCAAGTGTCGCAACATCTAAACTGAATTATTTGTGGGTATAGAATACACAGTGTTCATTGTTTGTCTTCAAATCAGGTAGATAACAGTTCAGCGAGAAAATTGTAGGCATCTAACAAATGTTCTGTAACGCTCCAATCTACTCATGTCTTTGTCTTCCAGGTTGCTAACTACAGACGGAGATAACAGGAGTTTGGCACATGGAGCATACCAAGGTCCAGCACTCACCTCCTCTTCCTCGGTAGGAGAGGGGACGCTCAGCAGTGTGAACACCAGAAGGCTGCGCCCTTACTCTACAGCCGAGGCCAACTGGCTATGTTTAGAGCACAGCAGTTCTGCTCATTGAAGTAAAGAAATTGCTGGTGTATGTGAAGTACTAACAATACAAGCTGTTCCTGGTAAAATACAATGTTGACTAAATTACTGCTCTGATCAGACATTAAACAAATGCTACACTGTTTCACTTGTTTAAATATGAATGATAGGTAATGGGAAACATTTCATGGATAAAGACACCTTTATTCATGTTTAAAAACCTGAACTTCTGTGCTTGTTAGTTTCTGTGTATGTATGAATGTGTGTGAGCTGCACACGTCTGCGTATGAGTTCATGTCTGTTTAGTCTGAAGCCATGATTCGGTTCTAAAGAGTTTAGACTGGAAATACTTTAAGGTTAGTCATGTTTTTATACATAACAGATTACTTCACTCCTGCCTGTAACGACACTGGAAAATAAACAACCGACAACTCTCAGGGTATTTCTATACTTGATAGTCATGTAACCACTGTGCCAATAATAATGGCAATTTGTTTTTCTCAGAGATTCAACTTTTGAATGTGGTTTCATTCAAATAAAAAATGTGTTTCTTAAAATTGTTTCATGACTTTCTTTCTGTTTTAAGATTACTGCTTTGGCATTTTTGCCATAATTTGACAGTTAAATGTGCAGTGAGAGACAGGAAACACGGGTCAAGTGAGGGGTTTGAACCACAGACGCTGCAGCCAAGAAGAGTCGAGCCTGAACAGCCTGATCAGCTAGTGCCTAATGCCTTTCACGCTGATTTTACATGCAAATAAGCAAACAAATCATAATCATATAATATAATAAGGATATCTGTATTATTGAATTAAACTGTACAAATAATAAAGTTAAGGTAGATTACATTTTCTTCTCGACAAAATCAATGCAGAAAACTGGTTTAGGAATTATGTCTAATTATGTATTTTGTGAAATGACTGTAACGCAAGAAGATATCCACCCTTACGGACCATCCTGTCACACGTCTGCCTCCTGTAAAACATGCAACATGAGTCCACCTGTCCATCAGGAATTGCTGAAGCAGTAACGTCCATGATCCGGAATTATAATACATGAAAATGACCTCGTATTTATTCCAGTTTTCACTTTAAAAAGTGAAAAACAAAGCAGGAACATCTGGAATAAATAACTTCAAAAAAAATATCAGTGATCCTAAATGATGTAAAATGTTGCTTTGACATCAAAAATAGTCATGACGTGTCATAGCACATCATTGCAAAGTCTGATAGAAGCAGCGAACATTCATATGGCCGTGGTAATTATTAATGTCTGTGCTAAAAATGATGGATCAAACATAAAGAGAGTCATTCTTCACCTTTATAAATAATGAAAGAACAGAACATTTACATTCAAATGAACATTACATGACATTACATTTCATTGTGCAGACTGTCATATATTCAGTATTGTTGGAATCTTTTTCATATAAACAGATTTTTTCACAGATTATAATTATACAATTTGCATTTGGTTTTCTTTTCCTCCAAACCTAAATGTCTTCCAGTCAGCATGTGTAGCGTGAAGGATTTGCACTGTGAGACAATTATATGAGTGGGAGGACTTTGACACGATGTGCGAGCTGCTGCTTCTTTGCAGTGTGATCTGTCACTGCTGAAGTGTCCTTGTGGGCCTTGTAGTTGTGTCGTGTGTGTGTGTGTGTGTGCGTGCGTATAATTGTAGCCTCTCCATATAATCTGTCCTCGCTGTGCTGTTTTGACACGCTCCTGTCATTGTACAGCAGCATATCTACACAAAAGCGGGGCAATTTGTCATTCTGAAAACATGTGCTAAACAACAAAAAAAATCAAAAAAACGCTGAGCTGAGGATGAACTCACTGCTGCGAGGTTATGCGCATGTGTGCGTGGGTATGCGGTCTCACCTGCTTTAGAGTGGGTGAGTGTGTGCTTGTTTCTCAGCAGGGCTCTGTGCTGCATACATATGTGTAAGTGTGTTTTGAAGCGCCTTGATCCTGAGATGAACTCTGTTAGAGTCGCTTGATAAGCAGCTTCCTCCGTTCAGTCTGAGCTCCAGTGAGCCGAGAACACACACTGCTTCACTGACCAGACCAGTCCGATCCACCACCTGGACTGACACACAAGGACAGAAAGATTGCATCCAGCTTTGAAAATGGAAAACTGACATAAAAAAATGGGATAAACAAAACAGCTCAATAGATCTTTCCAGAAACTACAGTAAAGCACGTACTTGAAATTAAACTTTCAGAAACTGACTCTAATATCATATTTGAGTATTTCATGATGTATCCACAATCTAATTGACATCCAAAAATCTTACTGTGGTGTACAAGGAATGAAAAATACAGTTAAAAACCCATGATTGCTTCTAAGAAACCAAGTCTGGGTGATATGTAATGCCATTGATACAGAGCCTACAATAAAACAAAATTGTCAATATTGTTGTACATTACACGTTACATTCATATGAATTTAGCATTTTAGAGCAGTACATAAACTTTGGTTTTCCTTTCACTTTGACAGAATCTCTCATGTATATTTCAGACATCTTGTGATTGTTTCATCAACTGTTGTTTCCCAGGTCAACAAGTGGCTATAAATCTCAACCTTTTTCTTTTAACTCATCCATTCATCATTTATTCACTGATTTTCTTTTTTTCATTCTTTTGTAGTAAAACAACATGTGCAATGAGTTATTGTGCATGACCATCTTATTGTGGAACATGTGGGACATAAATTTGTCTGATTTACCGGGGGAAGAAAATCTGATTATTTCCTCACCGTCTGCAAAATCTCTGTTGATCCACTCAGCGATTTTTGGGAGAAAACAGCAAAGTTGACCAAGAGGTCAAGGACTGATAATGGAGCTAGTGATGGCTGCTGAGGGTTTGGTGACAGAAGGGCGACCAGTGACTGTAGGTGGTCAATGGGAGGAGGACAAGCTAATACTGAGAAAAGGGGGCAGAGGTGGTCCCATGCATCTTTGGCACGTACCTGGAGACAAAATTAATGTAAATGTATGGTTAGGAGACAGATTTTTATCTATGGACCATAGATAAAAAAAATCAAGAAACACCGTTTATAGTGTTTTTCCTGAAAATAAAATACAAATCAATAATTCACAAATGATGGAGAAACACAACCTCACGCGAAGAGAACAAGATCGTAATAGGAGTTATGGCAGCGCCGACAGCGAGTCTCCCAGGGTTATGAGAGGAGGCGGACAAACAGGAGACAAAGAGATGAAACTCACTGACACTCACTGAGAAATCAATACTACATCACCCTTTTCACCTCGCTCCCCTCCCTCATTTGGATTTCTCTCTCTCTTCACCACTGTCTCTCTCTGTCTCTCTCACTATCTCTCTTTCTCTCTCTCTCTCTCTCTCAGATAGGGGTCATCCATAATTTATTTTTTAATGTGTTTTTCTTCTTTCTTTGTTTTTGTTGTGTAGCTTTCAGTGGCGACACACCAGCCAAGAGCAAGTAATACTCCATCTACATTATGTTGTTGAGTTATGATATACTGTAGACAGACTAGCTGAGATTATATCCACACTCCTTCTCCAGTCACATCAACAAACCTCAGAGCCTCAATAATATTGTTCTTTACTGTTTGGCTACAGCGGTGTTGCTAATGCAACAATAGCAACAAGACTTTCATTTCTATGTTTCAAAAATAATTAGGGCCCGAGCACTGACCAGTCAGTGAGGAACCTATTGCTTTTGCCAAGATTCTTATTATTATACTTCATTATTTTTCACGTTCTTATGCCGCGTAATGAATCGCATTTTTGGTGGCCTGAACATGCATGAAAACTCATGAAATTCTGCACACGTGTCACATCTGGTGAAAATTTATTTAATTTAACGTGATTGGACACAAGTGTGGTAAGGGGACTCGATAGCGCCCCCTAAAAGCAGGTCATGTGACCAAAAACTTTGTCTGATCTTCGTGAAACTTACAGGACTCATAGCACTCATGGGTAAACCCCCAAATTAATTTTTTCAAAATTTTCGCTCTAACAGGAAGTCGGTTATTGTGCATTTCCTGCGTCAATTTTCCGATTTTCCCACTGTGTTTAGAGGACTTTCCCGTCTTCACAGAATCACCAAACTGCCCACATAGGTTCACACTCAGGAGCACTTTAATTTGAGACCATAACTGCACCTGGGCGTGGCACAACAGCTCAATAGCGCCCCCTAATGCCTTTATCCATTTTGTACATTTTCACAAACTCCTGCACTCACCAAATTGTACACATACTTCAACAGTCACACATTTTGACTACTGACAAAGTTTGGGATTTTTAAGTGAGAAGATGACTCCACAGCGCCCCCTGGAAGATTTCAAAGTTTAAGCCCCGCCTTCCACATGGACATAGAGAAATGAAATCGACAAGGCCTATGTATCATGTCCAGACGCACAAAAAAGCCTCTTGGACCCATACCCTAAGTCCAACAGGAAGTCGGCCATCCAGGCTAAAATGTTCAATCTGGATGATTTTTATTATTATTATAGTTTTACGCCTTTTTGACAGCCTAAACATGCCCCAAAACTCACCAAAACTTGCAATCATGTCCGATCCTGCGAAAAATTTGATATTTTAAGGATTGTGGAAATGGCCGACGCAAAATGGATTAATAGCGCCCCCTAAAAAATTTAAAAAATCAAGCCCCTCGATCCAGATTGACGTAGACAAACAAAATTCGGTAAACACATGTATCATGTCCAGACGCACAAAAAAGCCTCTTGGACCCATAGCCTAAGTCCAACAGGAAGTCGGCCATCCAGGCAAAAATGCTCAATCTTGATGCTTTTTTGGCCCTTCACCCACATTCCTTTTATGCTGAGAAGTCACCCAGACTCATTTATGGTCTTAGTTTGCCATCTAGTGGAGACATTAACCCCATCACACAATGTTCACTTAAAGGCACAGGAACAAAGACATCTACATGCCAGTTTCGACAGCCTTGCCACTGCCGCACGCACCAACGTGCACGTACGGCGCGCGTTACAGTTGGGGGGAAAGCCGGGGGGTGCGAGGGCCCTTCGACACTGCTTGCAGTTTTAATTTCAAATTAGTTTTCCAAATGAAATTGTAACAAAATAGTAAGAATAAGTCTACAGCCACAATAGCAGCTCTGTGAAGCTGTGCTAATTGCTAACAGCATGTTAAGTTTGTCACAATTATGTACTTATATCATGATGGTGCTACATAAAAAGTTAAGGCTTCAAAGACCATCATCAAGGCATCTGCACCAAATTACCAAATGCCATCACAAACCATCAAATAGTTATTCAGTTTAGACTAAAGCGGTGGACCAACTGACCACCATGCTAGCTGCATGGCAAAAAACACTGAAATTATCTTTTCTTATTTTTCTTTTTTAGAAGTCTTACCAGCTGTTGAGCCCTGTGGTGCCCCCTGTTGGTGGGATGGTGGTAGAAGGTCAGCAGCCTCAGCAGGGGGTCACAGTCCTCTGGCCTTGCAGTCACCAGCAGCTGGGCCGTCGCCTGCATCCAGTGGGCACACTGAACCAGCAGGAACCAGGCCTCAAACACTTTGTGGTGACCCCTGCAGGACAGAAAAACAAGCAGTACTCAACACTAATGGTGAAAGGGCTGCCTGAACACTGAGCTCCAGTGGGCATCTTGGGAAATTAAAGGTTTTTCTGTGGTGGTGCTGCAGCAGAAGTGAACCACAGAACTTAATTATATGAGCACTTGCTGTCTGACCTCTAAGAAAAACTCTATCATTCTAAACTTCATAATTGTCTCTTTTAACTAGTTATTTTATTCAATTTCATTCATAAAAATCAGTGGGTTACATAATAAAAAAGCAGTACACTAGACCTTCATGATTCTGTAAGGCTAACAGTGTAATGGGCAGGTTTATCTGGGAATAACCTACAATAATTTGGGTGGTTTACTTTCAAAGTAGCTTGGCTTCAGTTTTTCTAAGGTATGTGTATGAATGTGTACAACACTGTTCTTCTCCAAATCCCACTCAAACCACTGTTGTAAAGCAGACCTGATAATTGTCAGGTTGCTGTTCAACCAGTTGAAAAAAAACTTGGCCATTAGGAAGAGACGGAGGAAGAATTTTAATACATTTGGACAAATTCACATAACTACTGTTTTCAGAAAACGATTAGAGTGCACCACACACACACCCTCTAATAACAAGCTATTTACATCATAAGAGCTTTATTAATGTGCTGCAACTCCAGCAGTGGCAGCCAGTGATATTAGTCCCTCCCCCATTGATGGGCTGATCAAACAGACTAAGCATTTACACAAATCTGATTCACAGTTTGATCAAGAGAGATGGCAGGGCCCAGAAAATGGGACACGGCAAAATCATCATGTAGTGCTGTAAAATGTAAATAAGCAGGCAAATCTGTAGATATTCAGACAAAGAGCTGCAACAGAGTGAAACAGAAATAAGCAGCTGCAACAGCAAGACTATAACTTGAAGTTGGAAGAGGGATAAGGATCTCTCTCAGATTTCCCTAATACCATCATTAGAGCTCCCCTCCTTATCTCCCCTGTTTCCCCTTGGCTCCTAAATATGAACAGCAGCACCCTTCTTGCAGGGCCCTGGCAGCTGCATCTTTGCTCGGAGCAACACAACACACTACTTTCCCACCGCTGGCTCGGAACGATGTTTTGGGAATTTTGCACGGAGATTCAAAATGGAGTGGTGGTGGGGATAATGGGGACTGTTAAAAACCGCAGCTGGGGGCTATCAACTCAGCCGTCTCCGTCTCTAGGACATCGACTGTTTTATGCTTTTTATCCGCATCTCCTATCCTCTTTCTCTCTAAATCTGTCCAACCAAAGCAACTCTCTTTTCAGCTTTGCTCTATTTCCATCTAATATGATGTCCTTTTTTTCTCCGTCCACGTTCTCCTTTGTTCTTCTGCATTATTTTCCTCACTCATATTGGGCTCTCCAACACTTGTTTTCTCCACAGGTCTCTCTTCCCCAAGCTAATTGCCTCTAATGAGTGCTTGGGGGAGCCACACAGTGCACCAGGAACTCTCTGCTGTGATGTAAGGGGAAAATATCTGACTAACCACCCTCTCAACAGCAGCTAATGGAAATAAGGACACCACACAAGCATTCAGTGGGGTGGTAGAAGCAGACACACATTAAAACATTCACTGTGCAAGCTTTTCTCACTCTAACCTGGTGCTGCTGCCGTCTTCGTCTTCCTCCTCCTCCTCTGTCAGTCTCTGTAATGAGCCACTGAGCCAGTTCAGGTGATGTCTCCAAGACTCCTGAGGCATCTCTGCAAGAACAGATTCAGATTTACAGGTATGATTACTGTATTACTTGAAGCACATATTTGCACTTTTCAATCAATTACTATCCACACAATTCAAAGGCAACTGTCTATTCAGTGTTACTCAGGTTGCTGAATATTTAAACAGTCAATTTTTCATGTGGAAAGACTTTAATGGACATTTTTCTAACTAACAGAACAACTTCTCAGAGGAGAACTGGATAATATACTGGTAGTACTTGCAATTACTTTTCCCTGTTTTCCAGCTATTGTATTTGCATGCAACATTGTTATGTCAAAAATAACTTCCCTACCACAAACCAAATTTTGTACTAAAACCTCGCCAAACCGACTAACAAACTTTAACAAATACTTCAAGTGCTTGACATCTTGATTTCCCCCCCACCCCAGGCGATGTTTTAACAATGCAATGCTAAGTCTTAATTTACAACTTTTCAGCAGTGAGCACAAATCATGATAAAACCTCAAATCTTCAACTTTTCACAATATCATTTCCATTCAGTCTCCAGTGAAAAATAGCCCTTCAACACACACACACATACACAGTAATAATTAACTCAGAGTTCTGGCGGGGCTCCAGTGTGTCCTTAAATGGCTCCATTCATGTAAATCATTTCTGCCTAGAGGCCGGTCTGGCCACACACTGATAAGTACAGCTCCGCTCTGCCCCTGCGCTCACCTACTGTGCATCCGTCCAATAATAAAAGATTCCCATACATAAACACTGGAAATACATATTAAATATGGATATGGATTTTTATTAATGAGCAAGTTAAGAGGCCGTGTTGTGTTTGTGTAAGATGATGAAAGGTTTCAGTCGTCCACAATAAAGACTGCTAGTAAAAAAGCAGGTACTCATTAAACTTCTGCATCGATTTCATATGAGTAATGACACTTTGACACTTTGAGATATAAGCTTCATTCTGTTTCACATCATGTCAAAGCAATTATCACAGTTGTTAATTTATTGATTAGCGAGAGCAAAAAATACAAGGGCCCATTCACTCCGCTGCTGGAAAAGTTAAAGAATACCTGTATGGACCTTTTATCACAATTCAGGGTTTTGTGCATTGTGTCCAAATGAAACACTTTTGGACACACACACACACACTTGCAGGAATGAGTGTACATGTTTGTACATACTGACCTGAAGGTTGGGTCAAGAGAGGACCCAGCAGATTCTGAGGTGACAGTGGGAAGAAGGCCTTCAAAGATATACTCATCTGAAACAACAAAAAGCACAATTTTTCCTGAGCTTCATAAATGTAAATCATACGTACCTCAAACTCATACATCACTATGCTCTGAAACCCTGAAAAATGACATTTTGAATGGGAGGCTGTGTAACCGTGATACAGTAGGTGCTAATGTGTAATGTAGCGTGTAATAGGTATAGCGTTTATTGCAGTGACTGCAGCCATTAAATCAAAATCTACTGTAAATTAACTGCAGCACTGCCATCTATTGGTTAAAACAGGTAGAAAGGACTTCAACTATATTCAGATAATACATCACTCCTACATAGCAACACATCTGTTTCCTGACCTTATCACAACACAGTAATGGCATGCGAGTGCCAACTAAATCCCCACTGTCACACCGGAGATGTGGATGCATGATGGCAACAAGTTTATTCACAGAAGACAGCAGAGAGCCTGAGAAAAAGTTCAGAGTAAAGTGCACAGGGACACATCTGTGAAACAGCTCATAGAGGTTTTCACACAGTGCAGCTGATACATCTGTAGTAAGTTATTACCTGCAAAATGAGGACTTAAAGCAATTTGCATTTATTGTCTACAAGGAAAAGATGTGAACTGCAGTGTGTGAGCAGTGAGCTCCCTGCTGGAGACCAAGTGATAATTATGTGGAGGATTTATCAAAAGTTAAGTGATTTTGCGTGTAGAGGGGAGCAAACTGTTCATTGCATGTGCATTAAAGCCTGTAGCATAAAATTAACCATCCTTTCATTTCCAGGAAAGATGTTGGAAAAGAATCACTGGTATAAAAAGACTGAAATTATTTCCTTTTGTTCCACTCACTACAAAAAAGCAATATGATTTAGTTCCCTGATCACCAAATTTATCAAGTGTGTCATCAGAAATGCATCCAGACAATAACAGTACAACAAAAATGTTACCACATTTGGTGTATGGTGACAGATTAGGGAACGAGAAGGACAGCTAGATGCTTATTGTCATGTCTCTGCTGTCTGTAGTCACACCAGATTTAAATATTTTGGCTTCCATCAGCTAAAAAACAAGGCTGCCACCTGACAGATACAGAGTTTTAGAAAAACATTTTCATTTGTCTTTCCACAACAACTTCAACTTCAGTTTATTCAAAGTGAAAATCAACCAGAGAATCTCACACACACACACACACACACACACAGTATTGTTAATATTACAACAAGGTTGATGTTAGTGATTTTAAAACAGAGATCATGTAACCCTAACAGGGTTGGGGTAGCAATACTTCAAGGAAAAAAACTGCAAGTGATTTGGGTTCTCAGCCGTTGAAATTAGGAAAGGTCATAGTAAACAGAAAAAATATGGGTTTTCAGTCTGGATTTGAAAATATCAACATAGTTTGCCTCTGAAATGTGCAGTGCTAGATTTTTTGAGTTGAGAAACAATTAAGTAACCAGTACCAAGGGCATGTAAAGAACGTGATGGATTATATGGAGCAATAAGGCTGGAGACATATGAAGGGCCAGTCCATTTAACACCTTATAGTTAAGGAGGAGGAAATCAGTTCTTGTATGAACTTTGTGAAGACTCTGACAGCTGCTTTCTGGACCAGTTGATAATCTTTTGTTGCTATCTTAGCTAGGCCTGAGAAAAGTGCATGACAGCAGTCTATTCTAGATGTTATGAAGGCATATAAGAGTCTCAATTTGATAAAATGCAGCATATTTGGGCTATTTTACAAAGGTGGAATAGGCAGTTTGTGTATATACTTGATATGTGGCTCAAATGTAAGAGATGGATTGAATACTATTCCTAGATTTACAACTGTATGGATCTGAGAATTATAAATCAAGCAAAGACACTGCTAACAATCAATATGAATTACATTTTAATTTTTAAATTCATTTGCAAGGAACTGAAGCTGAAAGATTTGTGAAAGACAAAACATCAACACTTGTTCCAGCTTTTCAAATCAGCCTGAAAGACATATTCACTTATATTAGCTCATTGCTGATATTTCAGTATCACTGTACATGACAGCCAATACATCACAAGAAACTGAAGTGGAGAAATAGCAAAGAACTATTTTGACACAGTGTCACCATGCTATAGTTTGTCCACTGAGAAGATGAGGCTCACCTTAGGTTGCAACAGTGACAGTTCCCTGACGAAACGGTTGGTAAAAGTGTGGATGACAGACTTAACACACTCATTTCCTTCCAGTTGCTTAAGGATGGACCTGTCAAACACAAACACAAACACAGACACAAAGACAATATTATAGCAACACATCAACAGAATTTGCTAATAAACACATGAGCGTCATATCACCCTGAATCTGACTCCTAATCACTCACCTGAAGATGTCATTTACAACCAAGAATATCGAGCAGTGCTGAGCGCAGGCTTTAGGCTGAAACATAAATATTATACTAGTTTAGTACGATTGTAGAAACAATTCCTGCACAAATACTAAAACCCAACAGTAGCAATGATGGTAACAACACAAACGCTTGTCCCAAATGCTGACCATTGGGTGTCACTGTTGCATCATCTACAAACAATCCCCTCTACAGCACCTCAGTTTGTCCCTGTTCTCACTCTCTCCCCATTAACCACCCAGTTAACCACTCTGTCAGCCCTTCCCTCACACCCACACATACTCTCTCATCTCTGCCTAATGTACGCTCATCATGTGTTTTAGATTTAACACGTTCTAAAACGCCCCAGTGCAAACACTTAACAGCTGCACTGTTCATGTCTGTCTCCCCCTCCTTGTTTATACATCTTCTAGTCCTTAATTATTCACCCTCTCACCCCCCACTCTTATATAGGGACAATATGCTTCACTATAGGAGGAGCATGGGTGGTGTAGATTACAGGTTTTAATCATGTAGGGTAACACAGTAGTAGAAATAGTAAAATAATCAAACATCATATTCAAAAGATGCTATTTGTGTCACTAGTCAAAAATAAACGGTATCTTAAATAATGATATTCATACTACCTTTGCTCCATCTCTGACTGTAATGCACTAA
The DNA here is from genome assembly GCF_963691925.1 of Scomber scombrus. NCBI lineage: Eukaryota > Metazoa > Chordata > Actinopteri > Scombriformes > Scombridae > Scomber > Scomber scombrus. The sequence continues at coordinate 20,050,303 of NC_084973.1, forward strand.
TAAGCTAGAACCTGGTTGTACAAAAAAGGGCCAGAGTACCAGACTGATTACAGTCACAGTGAGGTCAGACAGAACAGCCCCACCCAGTGTTTATGTGGTGTCATTACAACGTTGAAAAACAAGAAAAGTCCACACACTGCAGGTCCCAATGCTGGAATTTGCTTGGATATCACCAGCTTGACGTTTTGAGCACAATACTCTTCTTCACACACATTGTCATTACAACGTTCCAACATTCCTCAAATAAACACTTTCATGCTCAGTTTTGATATATTTCTTTCCTTTCTTGTTCTCTAAGACCAACAAAAATGGCATTAATCAAAACAAAGCAGGCTTTATATGTCTGTGTTTGATGGTTTGCATGGGCATCAACAATATGTTGGCATATGTTTGTGTCTGTCAGTGTACATCTGCGTATGTGGATTTCATGCCAGCGCGCATGCATGTGTGCAAACTGTCATGGTTCTTCCTAGTGAAAACAGATGGGCTTTTTTAGCGTCCTCCTCCATACCTTACCACTAACACTTCAAGGAGGGTCAATTACAGCACACAACAAACATCCTGTTTTTGGCAGTCAGGCCCAGGAAGTGAGTGTTTATTGTTATTGGGCCTACGTCTCACTGGATCACAGGGGGGTTGGACAAGCCAAAACGAGGAATGCAAGCCTAATTTCATGTTTCCCATTTTGATTGCAATTTAAACAAGACATTGAAATAAAGGCAAAGAGTGAGATGAGCCAGTCGGCTTAGACGCCTGTGTGTTGTTTTTTTTGTCCTTGCACGCATGTCAATTGCATTCACAGACACACGCATGGAACTCACTCTGACGTCCACACAACCTGAAGGCTAAAGTGAAACTTAAACGTTTGCCTTCCACCCACTTAACGCCAGACACGCTACGCCAGATGTAATATCATAAACAAAGCATGGCGACTAAAGATGTGTGTGAGAGGGTTTGTATGCATACATGTGCGTGTGAACCACCAAGGTGATAAAAACAGGGGTCAATCAGAGCTGGATGAGAGCGTAAACAAATAGATACATGACAGGAGACCTAAACAGTCAAGGATTGCCTCTGTCTCTCATGCACAGATACACTCACACACACACAAAATTGTAGTCAGCTGTTTACACAACTCCTCTTTCCAGCATACATACCTGATTAATATCTCCTACAAACTCAAGACAGAATCAAGTGTAATCAACAAGCAGGCATATTCCCATACATGCAGTGTTAGTGATTTATACATATACATCAGTGTGTTCCAATCTGTCTTAACATTTTAAGCAACCCTAACCCTAACCCTAAACTCAAAACGTGTGCATTGCTAGTCTGTTATGTACACAGCTCAAGTGGACCATCACCCTGGAAACCGGAGTGACCCAACTGACAAAATTAACCTAATTTAACGTGAGGTAAGATGGCAGGTAAATTTTAGTTTCTCTCAACATTATAGCTACCAAAGGCAAAGCAATCAGTAACAAATAGGATGTAATTTCTGAATGTGCACACAAGGTGATTTATTGCTGGGTAAAAAGGAGGAAAAAAAAGATTATTTTCAGTTCGCCTCCACTCACACAATGCTTTTTGTAGAAACCGGTTTAGATTGAGGTAGACGTTGGTGCATCTAATTTCAGTCTTCTGGAGTTGCCTTGAACACATTTTGTTATTTTATTGTTATCCTTGCTTTTCACAGTGGCAGCAGTAATTTGTCAAACATGTTCCAAGTCATTAGCCAAGACAAAAGAACACTGAGAGAGTGCTGGTATTTTTTGATATAGTAATAAAGGACATTGTCTTAAACAACAACTATTAAATCAAAAGTCAATTTTTAACTTTTTGAATTGGGCATGAGCTTAAGTTGAATGAAGTGCAGAGTGGCCAAAGACGCAAGTGACAGAGTGTTCAGTACTTACCCAGCACAATAAAGGCTGTGCAGCACAAGCCAAATAACGTGACATGCTGTTTCGAGCTAGCCAAATGATGTGAGATGCATGCAGAGCAAAGCCAAATGGTGTGAGTTAGCCAGGCAAAAACAGACAATAAAGGTCCACCAGTTGTGATGGAAAGTTTCCAAGAACTATGCATATGAAAAACTCCATACGGGATAATAAAATGAGAGGGTATAATATTCAAACTGTTTGGTTTCACAGTTTCCAAACAGTTCAAAGTGGAAAACACATATGGGGTGTGCAATGATTTCTGGTGTGAGACACTATAATTCAGGGCAGATGAGTCAAACTATGTACATAACAAACCCATTTAACAGCAGCAATATGTCACCAATTTATCAACAGTCTCAAATGCTGCCAATATACACAGCAGTTGAAAATGCAGAAAACTTCACGGTTCAATGGTACAAGATTCTAAACATTCTTTCAAACTCTTCACTGGAAAGCACTTTGTGCTTCTTTCTTGAAAAGTCTTCAAAAATACAATTACTATATTTATGTAGTTTATATGCAGTACTTGCCTAACTGTAACCCTTACTATAACCTTAACCTAACCCTAACCTTAAAATCTGACCCAACAATCAGCCATCCCTAATTAATTGTTCCGAAATCTTGAATTTGTCCCCAAAAGTAGCCTTTGACAGACTACACACACACACACACACACACACACACACACACACACACACACACACACACACACACACACACACACACACACACACACACACACACGCACACACGCACACACACACACACACACACACACACACAGATTGCATTACGGTAGCCCCTAACTCTAACCTTAAAACCAGACAGTTTATCTAAACATTAAGTAGTTATATACTAATAGTATTTAATAGTTAATAGTTGATACTTAAAAGTGATACTAAGCTGAAAGGCCACTTCAGAGTTCAGCTGTTGGACAAAAAACTGATTTTTGGTGCATCTCATGGTGTCTAGTCCCGAAATGCATTAGTGTGTTCTTTACAAGTTTATTATACAAACGTTACCCACCAGCAGTGACTGTGCCAGTTGCTGCTCCAACCTGTGCAGTGTTGACCCTGTGTTGGCGAGAACAGACTCCAGCAGACTGAGCACTGCTTCTTCTAGGCTGGACAGGCTGTGATACCACATAGAGACAACAGCCTGCTCCTCCAACAACAAGCAATTGCTGAAAAAACTACAGCACTTATTATCATACATCAAAACACATCAAAATTCAAAAAAGCTGTGATTGGACACATCTTTGAAGAAAACTGTTCTGCAAACATACTGTTACAGGCTAACAGGAAAGCAGATCCTGAGTCCCTCTGTGTTTGTTTTACCTGGAATAGGCGGAGCTCAGCGCATCCAAGAAGTCTTCGCTAAGAGCTGCCCTTGCACAAATCAATGGCCGCTGAAGTAAAGCACCAATAAGAGGAGCAGCCTCAGCACACGTAACCAGGGGGACACATGCCTCTGATGCAGCCAGAATACTGTCACATGAACACCTGCAAAAAGTTATTCACCTACTGTTAAGCATGGACAAAATCTATATTGTCATGAGCTTCTCATCAACTGTGTGCAAAGATAGGAATTCATACTTTGATGCATGATAAATGTAATATTCTTTGGGAATACTTTTTCAATTCTGAAGCTAGTTTCTACTTTGCTTTACCTCTGACTTATGTCGCCCAGCAAACTGCAGCCTTTTCCAATGTTTTCTTGCACTAGTGCCACCATCTGAAATGCAGAGTATAACAAAATTGGCATTTACAGCATGTCAGCATAAGCACGGGCAGCCTGTATGCAGGATGAGAATTTTGCAAAAGCAATGAAGAGCAAAAACCTTTCTGAGGACTTTGAGATGGTACTGTGTTGTTGGTACACCCATATGTTTCACTAATGTCTGCGTTGCAGTATCATCTTCTTCTGTGGTGAGCTGACACAACACTTTCTGTGGAAGGACAGCAACACAATATACAGCAGATGATTACAGCGGACAAGACTTGAATACAATATGCTACATCAAAGCTAATTAGTTACTGGAATATAGTATGACTCTGTTGGCGTCATTTGAAACACATGAGTGGAGAAAAGGCATTCCAGTAAGTGAGAATGTATGGACAGCATATGAGGAACTTCAGAAATGAACATTCTTTGTTACAGAGGGCCTTGGTGTTTTACGAGCATTTTTCAGAAGGGGCCTCATCATACACTGATAAAGCTAGACTAATAAACTCAGATGATTCTCCTGAGAAAAAAAGCTGTTCATAATGAAGGAACAAAGAAAGCGAAAACTAGGCTCGTAAGTCACAACATTACAAAATGCTTCTTAGATGTCAACAATTTCTTGGTAGTTTCTATGAAAAGAGTTATTAAGGGATGGTTTTTCTCTACAAATATAATAGATTGTATTCAATGTCAACATTCTTAAACATAAAAAGATACCACACAGCATTCAGTGGTTTAATGATTAATAAACTGAATGTTTGGCAAGAGTTCTCCTCATTGGTATTCACTCAGACGTGTGATGAAAATCCAAAGACCTATAACTTTAAATTAGGAATTGATTTAGAACCAGTCCTCTGTGTTCAACCACAATAAGTCTATACACTAGTACAAGCTGGAAAGTGTGATCCAACAGAAACAGCAAAGGCCTCACATCTTCGGCACACATCTGTTTTTACAAATTCAATGAACCAAAAACACAGAAACATCAACACTAAGTCTGCTCTTAGTGGTGTGGATGTTTCTGTAGATAAAAGGGGATCAACAAGACATGAGCAAAGAATGAGATGGAGAGAGTCACAAAATGTAGAGGGAAAAAAAACAAAAAGTGAAGGAGGAAAACCAAAATCCCAGGCAGAGGAGCAATGCAGTGCTGTTGGTGGAGCTGTGTGGTTTCTTTGGCCAGGTCCTGCAGCACGCTAAGATGCTTACCCTCCACATAGTCTCACAAAACAACCCCAATCACTACCATCTGAGCACCCTCAAACCCTGCACATTGAGTACATACAAAACCAATCACACTTATCCTACCCTTGGTAGGGAGGCACAATGGGGCTCGGGGAGAAGAGAGGGAAGGAAGCCTGGTTAGAAGGAATGGCGGAAAGAGGCTGGAACGCACAGCAATGGCTGCATTTTGGAACAGGGGAAAAAGGGTGTGGTCACCAGAGGAATGGGATGTAGGGCAAATGGATAGATGGATGGCAAATACTTTAGGTCAAAAGTCATATTTCTCTCACAGAAACCATCAACCGAGCTGGCTTTGGGGGCTTGGACATGTTGCTGCCATAGAAATTATCTCCTCCATAAATCTAAAATTAAAACTGAGGATATAGAAAAATGCACAAGGCAAAGAGTTGGGTTGGTTTTGATGGGTGCCTGTTAACAATTACTAAGCCATGATTGAATTCTCCCAAAACCAATGAAAGTCTCAAGTATAGCCTCAGATGGTCAAAACAGCAGAGACAAAAAAAAGCAAGATGAAATGAGGGAAAAAGTTGTGGAACAAAGTCAGGATGATAATGCTACATAAATCATAAAGTCATAAGAATTTGAGCTTGAACCTCGTGCACTGACATAAAGATATTAAGTTCATGTGCTGTCTTCTCCCAGTCTGTGTAATCTTTGACCACATGAATTTGAGGTATTTTAACGTACATAATTAAAGAAGTTGTGAGCAGTTTGTATTTCTCAAATCATCAAGATTTGTAATATTGGTTTTACTACAAATTTTCCAAATAACACTGGTGTAAACAACCCTTTAATAGCATCAAAAAACACCCATTCTTTTGATTCAGTTTCTGCCAAGTGTTGTTGTGCATGTTGAAATATCTTTGAATCAGTTTAAGAGTGGCAGCAGTTGCCAACTCTCATGAACTGTGCTTTAAATTTTAAAAATGAAGCAAACATCATACATTTGACTGATGTACAGAACACTTAGTCAAAGAGAAGAAACATAAAAGATCATTCAATCAGTAAGATCCATTAAAAGAGGGATGACACCTAAGAACAAACACACAGATAATCGTGTCTTTGATAAAGAAACTTTCATCTCCAACACAAAGTGTCACAACCAATGGAAGTAAAGAGACAGAAATATGTTTTTAACCTTGAAAACAACCACAGTGGCTCCAAGGCCTACCTGTGGTTCACCCTTTTTGACTCACTAAAGATTCACATCAAAGATGAAGCTATCAAACCATCCATCCTCCAGCCCTCTAATATTACACTCTCATGCTTTACTTATCTGTCATCTCCTCGAAGATCATGCTATGTTACTGCAGCACTGTGTGGTCCCCCTGCTAGTACAGGATGTAGAGAAACAGACCGTTTGAGCTAATGACTATCTGACATAGCCTGCAGCTATGTGGCTGTACCCAGCATTCATCAAACCCAGTGAGAACACTCAGATGTGGAGAGGAGAAGCAGACAGGGTGGAGTAAAGCCAAGACATGAGGGAGAAAAGGCAAAACACTCTGCACACCATCATAACTTAAAGAGAAAAATACATGTGGCTACTAACAATATAGGCAGTAGCAAAAGAAACAAACATATGTGATATTTAGGTGCCACTTAGCACCAGATCCTTGGTTTATTATGGAGGCAGCAGGAAAACGATGTTGGGGAGCAAAATCAGACGGGGCTAACAGAAAACAGGCTGCATTCTGCATTCCAGGACAGGCAGTCCAACACAACACAGACACAAGCAGAGACACAGAGACGGACCATCTCTGGCCTAAAACCATACATCTGCCCTGCACCCCCAGACAGGCTGTGCTGTGGTAAATAGGCTTTTATATCCTTCCCGCCATTCCCATCATTTGTGGGAAGTGGAAGCCTCTTCGGAGGAGAAGAAAGGAGAGGAGAGGAAGAATGAGAAGGAGTTGTTGAGTTAGTTGTGACTTTGTGCTTTTTGGACACTTTCATCTAGTGCCCTACAATATAAAATGCATGCAATTTTAGCATGAGTGGACCCTGCGAACCCTTTAAAAAAGAAGTCAAAGCTGTACTTAAACCACTGAGCTAAAATTAAGTACTTTTATACTAGGTTGAAAATACAGTTTCAACCTAGTTTTATATATTAATCAATGCAATTATTATTTGAGTAAGAGTCATAGGAAAAGACTTTCAGGGAGCTTCATCTGTAATTTTACAATAGGCTAATATAATTTAAACTTAAATCTCCTTGATCACAACTTGTCACCTAATTCTAACCAAACCAAAGAAAGTCCTTTCCCTTCACATTCAAAATGGGGCGAAAATGGCTTTACATGTATACATAGAGATTAAACCATGTCCTTTATTTTTTTTTTAAATAAAAACAAAAAACAAATGCCAATGTATGTGCATCAAAACGTGTATACAAATGGACACCCCATCCTCTTTTATCTGCACGTATTTTCATATACATCCATTAAAAGGCACATAAGACACAGACACAAACATTACCATGGACACATGCACTCCGCTTCCCCTCATGTGGGTCAAAGACCATCTGGCAAATTCAAGGTTTACTTTCAAGACACTGTTTTAATTAGCAAGATGTTTTATTAGATGAGAAATTAATCAAAAGAATACAAACACACAGTTAATCTGGCAAAAATGTGAAGGTTCCACATTGTTTATCATAAGCCATCTGTGTGAACCCTCTCAAGTTGAAAATTGCAGAATATTTTTTTCTCTCTGTTCTCTTTCCCTCCTTTGTGTGCGCGCCTTGAAAACACAGTAAAGTTACACAGTGAATAAGACCATCTAACTGTAACATAAAGGCCGATCCTTCTCTGGTGACAAGAGGCAGTGAAACAGTCAATTTTAATTTGCTTTGAAAATATGTTTTACAGTTTGGGGCACTAAAGACTTAAGCTAACAGAGACCCAAACTTTCTCATTCATCATCCCATGTCCCACTGGAGAGGAGACATAGAGGGCTGGCGAGAGAACTCCTATAAAAAGTAAATTAGACAGAAAATCTGTTCAGCAGCCCAAAGGCAGTCAAAGAGACATTCTTTTAAGAGTGTTTGTTGAAAGAGTGATAGTCAATCTGCACATGAAGACGGTCCAGAACAAATTAGCATACAAACAACAAACAGACTAGGCCTGGAAGTAATGAGGAAAGGCATATGATGGGCGAGTGGAAGAGATGATAATAACCACAGACTGCTGTGAATGGGACTCACAACTTGATTTCTCAGTTAATACTCTAAAAACTTAAAAATTTAATTCTCTAACTTAAATTCTCTAAAAAGAATTTTGTCTTGTTCTTTTCAAGCTTCCTGTGGTTACAATTCAGTGCATGTTTAATTTCTGTGAACCAAATATAGACACATTTGTGGTATCACAATTGACTGTGTTTATTGGATTATGTGGATTATTTTGCCATGTTTGGAGGATGGCTGCCTCATCTGATCAGACATCATAAATAAAGAGTCACTAAAGCACATTTCAAGATCCATGTTGTACAAAGCACATGTCTAAGTTTGAACAAAATAGGGTTCTTGATCTTATTTTACATGAATTCTCTCTAAATATTTGTTGCAACTGCTGCTGTCTAATTTTAAACAGAGCAAAGAACCCACCCCTCCTCTTTCTATCCTCCGATTACAAAACAAACTAGAAACCCTACCTTGTGGTTGTATGGCTTCGCCAACTAGTCAAGTTGCAGTTCACATCCATGTCTGTCCAGACTCGTATAATATTTTTATTGAAGAGCTTGAGGGAATTTAATAAAAGGTATAAACTGTATTTTCCTTGTATGTGTTCACATGCTTGGTCAATCAATCTTATTCTGATTGAACACAACGTTGTAGCCGTGACAGTACACAAAGTTTCATGTATGGATGTTGCTGCAAAGAAGCTACAAATTCTAAAACTGTTGAAGCTTCACACATATCTTCAAGCCCCCATCAAAGAAGATCTAAACAATCGCCACAGTTTCAAGGTGGGCACCTAAGATGGGTGTCATCAGTTTAGTATCTGACCAAATGTGAAATATGGTAACAATCTTCTCCTCTGTTCCTGAGTGACGGTGTTGAATAATAGTCAGAAGAGTGCAGAATATTATGATGTCACAGTGAAGTTGAAATTTTGGATATAAAATGTCATCATTTTATCCTATGAAACATTTGTGTGAAACTTTGTCACAATGAGTTGAGTAAGGGCCAAAAACATGTTCTTTGAGGTCACAGTGACTTTGCCCTTTGACCACCAAATTCTAATCAGATCATCCTTGTGTCCAAGTGGACGTTTGTGCCAGATGTCATGAAACTCCCTTCCGGCGTTCCTGAAATATCGCTTTCACAAAATTGGAGCGGAAGTGAGGTCATGGTGACCTTGTCTTTTGAGCATCAAAATATAATCAGATCATCCTTGAGTACAAGTGGACATTTGTGCTGAATTTGAAGCAATTCTCTCAAGGCTTTCCTGAGATATTGCATTCATGAGAATGGGTCGGACAGACAACCCAAAAACATAATGGCTCCAGCCACAGCTGTCACCAGCATAGAGGCATAAAAAAGGTTGTACATACAGAGATAAAGTCATTCATAAATGAATTGAAGATAAACTTTTGAAATGAAAAATATTTACATATATACATTGTGGACTTCTCAATGAGGGAGAAAGAGTACATGTCATTTTAAGGATTTTTGACAAACTAAGTCAACATTTTTTGTGGAAAAAACATATCAGACACATTTATAATTCCAAGCAGAGCATTTTTATATGTCCTAAAAAATGTAGGGAGTTTTTGGATTTTTTATTATTAGTCACTATTAGTCACTGCACTTTCGGTTCTGTATTAACAGAAAAAGAGGGATAGAGAATGCCAGTCCATACCCGTATCCACTGGTTGGCCTTTCCTTCCACAGCATTGCTTGGATGCTCTGAGTACAGTCCCCACAGACACTGGAATAGCAGCCTTCTGCTTGTAGCTGGAAACAAATTAACACCATACTATACATGAGTCACTACACTCTCCATCAGAATTAAAACTTGATAATTGAAGCAGCATTAAGCTTTGACAGTGGTAGATTTCTGGTTTTATGTCACGCCCCCCTTTACAGAATAAAACACAGTAGTAAGTATTAATAACACTCATCTTTGTTCAGAAGTTCTGAAAATCTGAGCACAGTTCAATTACTCAAATCCTCAAAATGTTGTTCACTGATTCCCAGCACTTGTGAAGTGAAAGGATGCACTCACCATCAGCTGTGACATAATGGTTCCAGCAAAGCCGGCCTAGAAACTGGCCTATGACAGGTAGCCGCTTCATGGTCTCTGTTGTGGAGCTCTTAGGGACAGAACAGACACACAGAGAGAGGAGAAAATCAATGTAAGACATGGTTTTAATTTTTAAGACTCTTACACATCTGAGCCTGGAACTTCGTTTAAACTTAAGTGAGATAGCAATATGGTTTTATCATGTGGCCAACAGAAAAACTAAATTCTCTTTCATCCCCTCACTATATTACAGATGTTAACACCTCCCCACCTGTTTTATTCTCTTAATTTATTCTTTCAAGCTCGCAACCTCGCACACTATAAGATGCAAACATTCACAAGTCGATATAATGACTGAGAGAACTGGGCATATTAACAGACACGTTCACTTACATTACTTTGTTTTCCGTGTTTTGGTCATATCACAGCTCCCACCATAACAGTAATAGTGAGAGATACACAGAACAGAACAGGGCTCTGGTAAAGGGTGCTATACCTGTAAGGGTTTAAGTATGTGTGTGTCTCTGCCTGTTTATCCAACTCACAACAGAGCATGTGATTTATTTCACCTCACAGCCAATTAAAACAGCCAGAAGGTTTGAAGCCAGAGTAGCCACCTTTAATCTCGACTCCCTATACATTTTAGTTTTGAAGAGATGTACAATTTCCCCAGATGTTTAAGAATTAAAGGTTTGGAGAGGATCTTATCATTTGTCAGGACAGACTGAAATTAATGGAAAAACTAGACTGGGTCTACCTGAGTGCGAGTGACTCGTAAAAACAGACTGTAAAACATCACAATCCCTATCATCTAAGACGGGAATGAAAAAGAGCGTGCATTTTAACACTGTTTTGGCAGTGCACCAGAACCTGAACCATTCAATATGTTACTTATAGATTAATGCACAAAAAAGCGTGTTTGTTATAAAAGTCTTTGGCATTATTTGTGCCAACACATGCTGGAAAGATGACAAACACCTAATGTCTGAATTAAACTGCTTCACAATTAGGCTTAACTGAACTGTACATTGTTTTTGTTTTACCATTATTGTTTTTCTAGGTTTAATACATACACACAGGCCACGTCATGTTTTACAATATGATGAATGAGGAAAAGATCAAAGAGGTAATGTATTAGTTTATATTTACAAGCATATGTCTGCACACGTGTGAATTAATCGTATTTCTGTGCATGTACATTATTGCTTATTATTGAATCCTTATTAAGAGCATGTCATATGCTTCAACTCCAAGTTAATTAAGTTCTACATCACAGGAGAAGCTCACACAGAAGAATCTGATATGCAAGTGGTAATTGAAGCAGTGTGCCCTTACTCAGTTTGGGGTTTTGGTGTTGGTCTATAAAATGTTGCAAAAATGGTGAAAAATGTCTTCCAAAGCCCAAGATAGTCCTCAAATGTCTTTTGTCCTGACCAAAAGGCCAAAACCCAAACATTATTTAGTTTACTTTCATAAAAGACTAAATAAACCTAAAAATATTCACCTTTGAAAAGATGCAATCAAATGTGGACATTTTTTCTTAAAAAATGACGGATCAATAATCAAAATAAATACTTTTTTTTGTCAACTGACTATTTGAATTCGTCTATAGGTTTCCGAGTGGGCTTCACCCACCTTCTCCATGAGCTTATCACCCCATCATCATCATTATCATCATCAGAATTAATAGCTTTTTTAAATTCAAGTAGAGCCGCTATGAGTTGGCAATTAGTTGCCGAATATTATTAACCCCTCACTGTTTTGATAAACGATTAATTGTTTTTATTCTTTTTTTTCTTTTTCTTATTCCAGCTATCTCTTTGGATTGTGGACAAAACAAGACATTTGAGATTTATCTTGGGCTTTGAGAAACAACTATCCACATGTCTCACAACTGTCTGACATTTTATGGACCAAACAATTAATGGATTGATCAAGAAAATAAGATTAATCAATAATGAAAAAAATAATTAGCTGCAGCTCAAAAAAAAATGTTTAATTTTATGGGCAAAAAAAAAAAGTTACCACTTTTTAAACAGACCTTTATGGAGTTTTTTTTTGGAGCCAACATCTAACAGCATAGGTATTTATAGGGTAAGAAGAAAAGAGGAGGGGTAACAGGAAGAAGAAAAAAGGGAAAGATGGGAAAGAAGTTTGTTGCTATGTCAATATTATGCACCAATACAACGTTTCATCAGAAACAAGCATAAAGGACCCTCTAAGTAGTACGGAATAAAAGTACAATTTTGAGGTAGCTTGAGGCCTATATGTTCAGAAGGAGCATCAGACAGACACAAGGACTAACTTGACTCATTCAAGTGGATGAGATCACCATTAATGGGAAGCAGAATGGTAATAGGCCAAGTAGGGTTCCTCTAAAAGCCCCCACTATGCCCCCCACAACACCATCAATGCTGTCTGGAACACAGCTCTCACACTCGCCTTCCTAGAAATCGTACAACACATGGTAAATGTTGTGTGTGTGTTTGTATGCGCATTTGTGCGTCGGTGATGCAGCTGAAAAGGAATGCTCATTTACAATAAGGACTTTACAATGCTTTGTGGCTGGGGACTGTAGAAATGCTCATAGGAATGAGCCATCACAACAGAAAGTAATTATCACTGACTACAAGCGCCAAATCACCATCAAAGGCTTGTCAAGATTGTCCCTAATTACAAAATGTGAGTCTGTATCTTGTCTTGATTATGGACAGAAGTGAATTATCACTATACTGGCCAGGGAGGTAAATGGGAGCAGTTTATAGACATCTTTGGGCTGTCTAAAAATGAAGAGAACAGTGAGGAAACGCTTGTCCCTGACATCACTGAGGCACAATCAGAGTAGTGCCGATAATAAATAGCAAAGTTACTATGGTGAAGCACATAAATATACACTAGAGTGTGTTGGACAATTCCTCACACCCTCCATCTATTTTAGGTTAATGCTGCGGGATTTTCCTATCAATTTCCCTGAGGAGTGGTGTAATACTATATTAGTAGTTTAGCAACCGTGTAAAGAAATTAGGGGATTTCTATAGTGACAATATAACATTAGAGGTGCCAACTGTCAGCAAGTCTGCAGATTTCCTAGAAATCAACATTAACTTTGAGTAGTTTTCATCTTTGGGCATAAGCCACAAGAAAGTTGTTAAGTCATCAAAGGATGCAGAAAGCTGCCAAGAAGCAGGCTATCCTCAGCTGGTCTTTTATGAGCCTGCTGCCAGGAAAAAGGATTTCAATCCAATTAAGCTATACGATTCTTTTTTCTCTCTTTGTATCAGCTCCATTATCCTAAACACACTGAAACCTCTGCATGACGTATACCTGAAACCCTGCTAACAGAGAGGGAGATTTTAAAAAAAAAAAAAAAAAAAAGAAGGCTCACACAAAGATTGATTCTAATCATCACCAGTGTTACAGTAAAAGTTACGGACTTTAGAGAATCACAAATGGAAGAGCACCAACAAGAAAAATATTTATTTCGTGAGAAAAAGAGTACATAATGTGAAAGAGAAAAGGGGTTATAAAAGTACCGAGACTAAGAGCTAAGGAGAGAGAGCTGGAAGGAGGAGGCAAGGCCTAGTAACACTGAAATCTCACAGTCCTGCACCCCTCCTGTCCTCTGCCCCCTTCCCAAATTTGCTGGACCTGATATGGGGATACATTAGGTTAGTGCTGGAGGTCCCAATGCGGCTATTACCTGACTAACTCAACACTGCGGCACTGCCAGCCAGACATACACACACAAGCCTATGCAGAGCACAGAGCTGCCTCTGTTAGCAGGTCCCTACCAACGCTGGTCTTGCTGTTCATGCCCTGGTTTGGACAGAGAGCGAGCATGTGTATGTTTTTGTGTGTGTGCTAGATGTGCTGGTGTTGGAATTAACTTAGTGCTTCATTAATCTGACGGCTGTTTGGCTGGTCGGCCTAATTGATTAACTGTTTTAATTTATTCCAGTGGGTAAGGGGTTCGGAACCTGTAAAATATGCCTCTTAGTAGATACCGCCAACTTTATTGGACTCAACAGGCATCTGGGAAAGTATATTGTATAGAAGCAGAGCTATCCAAATCTGTGTATATAAATCTCAGAGCTTCTCATGCATTGTAACAAGGTGGACAATGGAAGATACCACTTCAACTTCTTCCTGTATCTGCTCACCGTATTGTGGATGTGTGTCAGAAGTTGCTGGAGGAAATCCCTCAGTCTGCTCAAGTGTAGGCAGGTGTCTTTCCGAGCATCCGGACTGTCAGCCTGGCCCCAAGCCACCGCTTTCTCCAGCCAGAGCTGCATCTCCTGGACATCCAGCAAGGGCTCTGCCTTTTGTTGGAGCGGGACCAGTGGCTGAGACATTGGTCTGTTTGTCCAGGGTCTCGTCCAGGTGAATTTATTTAAGAGTTAGGGGAGATCCTTGGTGAGACAAGACAACAATAACATTATCAGAAATATCTTAAGATGACCTTCACAAATGTCATAAAGAATTAGCTCACTTTTATGAAATAAAACATTAACCTTAAAGAAAAAGAACAGATGCCATTTCCTTGCAGAAAATGATATTTATGTAGTATGTGGCTATTGTTCAGGCTTTCATCTACAAACTGAATTAATCACAAGATGAGAGGCGATGAGAGGACGTGGGTGGCTTACCATCACTACTAAATGATTTCCTGGGAAAAATGACTAGGCATTTATAACATGACCTCAATATTACATCAGTTATGAACATACTAGGGATGTTTCAGTCCGTAAACTAATTCTTACCCAAAATCTAACCCATTCAGGTTTCGTATAAAAGAATAATTACAACTCAAAATAGAAAAAGAAAGGGTCAAATATACAGGAATGTGTAGCTTATAAAATATTTCTGTACTGCAAATTCTTTTAGCATAACTGAAAAACAATACACTAACAGTTATATCAGCCTAACATTAACAGTCAGGCTGCACTTTATGTGTGGCCCACACCATCCAACAACTTGTATGAGAGCAGAAGTGAATAATATAATAAGTGGAAGCAAGAATAAGTAGAAAATAAATTGAGGCAAAGAGCGTTAATCTGGTTAAGCTCCTATTACCACAGTCTAATGATCAGACTTTAAAGCTCCAGGCAATCAACCCTTCTCAAAAGCTCTCTCTCACAAACACACACAAACACATACACGCACACACACAAACGCCTACTGAGAAATAAACAGTACATTCTTCACTTTTTATGACGATGGGGAGAAAAAAACGTGTGGGGTGAGGATGTGTTTTGTGTATGTATATGGCCTGAGAATAGTGTGTGTGTGTGTGTGTGTGTGTGTGTGTGTGTGTGTGTGTGTGTGTGTGTGTGTGTGTGTGTGTGTGTGTGTGTGTGTGTGTGTGTGTGTGTGTGTGTGTGTGTGTAGCCTATTTGTTTTTTTTGTTTTTTTGCCATAATAACAGGTCTGTGTGGGACACCACAGGGTTGTGTTTTATGATCACCTCGTTACACACGATTTGTTTAATGTCTTGCCATCATCTCTGCTGGAAAGCCCTATGGCTCGCTCATGTGAATATATAAATACTCATTTTCGGGGAGGAAAAAAAGTCCAACCAAATTAGGAACAAACGCCTCTTGTTGACTGGTGTTGGGCGCTCAGTTCTTAGTAAAGCAGAGGTGGAAAAGAACGGATGCTGGTTACCCAAGCAGCAGTTCCACTCACAGTCTCTATCATGCTCAGGCAGTTACATGAGCACACATGAGTATATACTGTACTAACACAAAGTTGTAAATTTGCACACATGTCGGACACGCACAAAAATATGTACATGCACAAAAATGCACTCAGCTGTCGGTCTGGTGTTGGCTGAACACATTCTGGAGCAGGAACAAGATGTGACTGGTCAAATATTATCTTTGAAGATTTGTTAAACTAAACTTGTGGACTTTGGGTAAGGGTGAGTTTGCGGTTCCAATTATGGGATTGTTGACATTATTTCAGTATAATCAAATCAGTTAAACATCACTTTATACAAATTTACTTCTGTATGCTGCAGTATATTATATTTAAGGACACCTGGATTAAATTAAGAGACTAATGTAAGGGCTGTCTACATGATTATCTAATAAAAGTAACACTTTGGTTTTGTTTTTTTTCATTACTTTACCCCAACTCAACATTTATCCCATATCCACATGCAAACCCTTACTTGCAAATTAAATGAAAAACATGAATAACTGTGCAGAGTAACATAATCGATAAAGAAGCTTCCATGAATGTTACGAGGGGTCATTACATGGTTTGGGGGAGTATGACATCATATGCTATCGCCTTGACAGTCACAAGATCCTGATGCAACTGAACACCTATAGGGGATACTGGACTGACATATTAGACAGCCATCTCCACCATCATCAAAACATCAAATAAGACATTTCATTTTGGAAGAGTGGTGTCTATCCCTCCCTGTGGTGGCCATAAAATGAACCCAGTACCAGGACTGGTCCTGCTCATCATTTTCATCATTGATTAATCTGTTCATCAGATTTTTCTTTTAATTAATTGTTCTATAAAATTTACCCTAACCCTCAGCCCAATGCGACATCTCTAAATTGTCTAAAAGCCAAAGATAATCGAGACAGATGCAAATCCTCATTAGAGAAGCTGGAACCAGAGAATGAATGAAAAATGACATTAATGATTACATGATTTTTAAAATAGTCATGGCTTAATTCTATTTGATCAACTAATCCCTAAATTTAATAGTCATTTCAGTTGTACTTATCACAGCTTCCTAGAGCCCAAGGTGGCATCTACAAACTACTTAAGCAGGAAACCCTGCTGATTTTTTAAAATTATTTTTTTTAATGAACCAGCTAATCTACTAATGGTATACTGTTTCTGCACAAAACTTGAAATTAGAAGGGAATATTTCCCTCTCTGAAGAGACGATATAGAGTTGGAAATACAAACCATATTTATCCACTAAAGCAGGAGGAGTCTGACAGGACTCTCCTTTAAAATGACACGAAAAAAGAAACATGTTTTGGTAAATCCTGGTTATAATACCTCTAAAAACACAAACAGCAGGGATTAAAGCAAGAAAGGTTTTGTCAGAAAAGTTGTCCAGGAGGATATAAAAAGATAAACTATAATAAAATATAAAGTAAAAGTAAAGTATAAAGTAAAAGTAAATGAATTAAATTAAATTGTATAGGAACTTAAAACTCAGGCGTGGTGTCTGACACACACACACACACACACACACACACACACACACACACACACACACACACACACACACACACACACACACACACACACACACACACACACACACACCCCTTTGAAGCAAGTAAAGAAAAGTAAAAAGCCAAGTTTTTTTACCTAACACTAAAGCGTGCAACAACTACACCACACCACAGGATGCCAGTATTCCCTCTATTCTCGTGCAGTTGTGCTTGGTGAAAAATGATGTCGGTTCAATATAGAGATGCAAAAGAACCGCTGATATACACTTACTGTATCTTAATAACTTAATAAATACATCGCGAGTGAACTGCTCCTTTGCCAGGAGCGACCATTATTTCAGCTTTTAGCTTGTTCGCAAGGTCGATCACTTCACAGACATATGATTGTTATCTACAGCGCTTTCAAATGTGGACTTACATGTACATAAAACGCACAGACACCAAACTGAAATCCCCAAAGAGCAGGCGTCAGCTATATTCATTAATCATCTCTGTCTTCAACAATTATTCGGTCTTCGTTCCGCGGGCTTCGTCTCGCGATGTAAATAAACTGAACTTCCCTCTTTTCTCAGACGTCCGAGTACGGATGAAGACTATTGGCTGAGAGACGCAGGACGTACACCGCGACGTACTGGCAAGGCCTGCTGGGAAATTGAGTCACATCTCTTCAACAGGTGCAGGTGGACAAAGTAATTCAAAGTAATGTAACTTATTACATTTGATTACTTTTTGATTACTTTTCACTTACTAAAATTACTTTTATATTTTCATTTTATAGAAAAAAAAGAATAGGGAAATATCATACTCTAAATACAATATTTATCTATTATGATTAACAACATAACAGGAACTCCTTGCACTACAATACATAAAATCCAATACAACATTACTACAAACAAAGGCCAAGTCTCTAGTTCTTATTCTGATAACTGGCTTAATAAATGTATTCCTTACCTTACTCAAGCTTCTTTGTGTTAACAGCAGAACAGATCCAGCCACGCTGAATGAAATGTATTACATTCAAAGACATTTCTACTGGTATTTAATTTACATGACATACTGGTACAAGTATCTTATCTGTTCAAATATATGATTGGTTAACCTGGCTTAATCTGAGCATTGTCAGTCATGCTTTCCAAACTCTGATGAAATCTTAATCGAATCATTTAAGCTCTATTTTAACATTGTCTGATTTTTTTAATACAGTGCGACTTATCGAGTTGGCCTCAGTTTTGAGATAAACCTGTTA
This sequence comes from Scomber scombrus, assembly GCF_963691925.1. Lineage (NCBI taxonomy): Eukaryota > Metazoa > Chordata > Actinopteri > Scombriformes > Scombridae > Scomber > Scomber scombrus. Next base: position 20,068,925 of record NC_084973.1, read on the forward strand.
TCCACTCATTAGCCTTTCATGGGTTGAAAAGAGTTTGGGAGTGCCTGGAACAATGACCCTGCTGTGTGTGTGTCTCAGTATGTGTAATACAGAAATGTGTTAAATGTACCTACTCTACATGCTCATGTTCTCATCTTTGTGTGTGTGTGTGTGTGTGTGTGTGTGTGTGTGTGTGTGTGTGTGTGTGTGTGTGTGTGTGTGTGTGTGTGTGTGTGTGTGTGTGTGTGTGTGTGTGTGTGTGTGTGTGTGTGTGTGTGTATGTGTATGTGTGTGTGTGTCTCATACATTTCAGGGGTGAGGGTCCAGAGGGTGAAGCAGAGTGCATACCATGGCCAGGAATTCAGGGGTCCCGGAGCTTGTCCCTCTGGAACCCAAAGCAAACTTTGAAGGGTTCCCGGCCTGTATGGCTCGAACTGACAAATCACCCAGAGGCTCCATCCAGACCCAGAGCAGCCTAGCACACTGCACCAGGAAATGGTTGTTTAAACATATGTAATGTCATGTGTTTGAGTTTGTGCATGCATGTGTGTGTCTGTCTATGTGCAAAGGTGCCTGCATGAGAAAGAGATTATATACAAGTGTGGGTTTTTGAACAAGCGCACACATGCACACTTGTCTCATATAACAACGTAGTTCTTGTGCATGTGTCTGCGTGTGGTCAAATGCGGTGGTGACTGTTTGTGTGTGTGTGTGTGTGTGTGTGTGTGTGTGTGTGTGTGTGTGTGTGTGTGTGTGTGTGTGTGTGTGTGTGTGTGTGTGTGTGTGTGTGGGTCCAGGTGTTTGCACATATGTGTGAGTGTGTTCAATTTCCCCTCTTATAGTTTGGTGCCTGTGGCCTGCTTCCCAAATAGAACATGGAAACTGTGTGTTCAAATGTCTGCGAGGTGCACCCCCCTCCCCCCCCCCCCCCCCCTTTTACATTTTCTTTTTAAAATTTTCCTTTAAAATATGCTCAACCACATCTGTTTGAAACTGTAAGAAGTCAATATTAGTTTTTGTATGATTCAGTATGTTCAATTGAGCTTTGTTGCTTCGAAGTCTTCTAGAAAGATTATTCAAAGAAATATGTGCCAGTCACAGTTTTTCCTCTGCCATCATTTATCAATATTTCATTATCTGAAATGATGACTCAACATGACATTTACAGTAAAATGACTTTTCTTTGTTAGGATAGGATTCAATGTAATCTCTTTTTTCATCATAATCAAGATCATTATAATCCCTTCATGCCTCATCATGTGCATTATGGATGCATTTGTAGCTTTAAGAAAGCTCTTAGATCCCTGGCCTGAAATTGGTACACACATACATAGAAACACACATTTGACCTTAATTATACATATTTAATCCAAAAATGTAAAACTGTACCTGACGTTTAATTAAAGTACCTTCACGTAACATATTTATGTTAGTGTCTCCATCAGTAAATGTCCAGTAAAAGTAGCAGTTGAAATCATAAGGCACTGGCTCAGATTCACCATCAGCTCCACCCTGGCTGCCTGCCTGGGCCAACATGTAGGTTAACCAGGGCTAGATCACTCCACGTGCAGTGTGCAGTGTGCAGTGTGTGTGTGTGTGTGTGTGTGTGTGTGTGTGTGTGTGTGTGTGTGTGTGTGTGTGTGTGTGTGTGTGTGTGTGTGTGTGTGTGTGTGTGTGTGTGTGTGTGTGTGTGTGTGTGTGTCTAAGCCTTGTGAAAACATCAGAATATGGGTTTGGAACACGGTCCCTGGCAAAATTTGAAAAGAGGAGAGAGAAGGAAAGAAAAACCATGGCAAAAACTTGAGAGAGTGTGGTTTGATGCCCAAAGTGGAAACCCACACACTGATGTTTTTGTGTGTCTGTGTGTGTTTGTGTATGTATGTGTGTTTGCCCTTGCGGCTGTGCATGTGTGTTGCTATGCCTATGGTTGAATGGGCACACATATGGACGCTAGGAGAAATGTAGTGTAAACCACGTGTGTTTTTATTGTACTGCTACTCTGTGATTATTACAGGGCCAAGAGACTGGTTGTCACGCAGCGGGGCAGCGACTTGTCCATATGTCTCTGTGTGTTTGTTAATATGTTTGAGTGTGTGTATGTAGTGTATGCTTTAATGCTTGAAGTGGAGGCCTAATCACAGCCAGAAATTTGACATTGCCAGCTGGGCGACTGTACCAGCTTGCTGTTGATTCAATGTCCACAATTTTTTACTTTGAAATATAAACTCAGAACATGAAACACGTTGATTGAATCACAACGAGAGATTTTGCCTTTTAGACAAGCTTACAAGATAATAAGTACAACATGACTTTCTTATCCTCTTGTTCATGTCAGTTTGTGTATCACACTATATAATTTTGTGTTGTTTTGCGATCTTGAACTCGCAGGTGCTTTATCTCACTCATGGTATCCAACTAATGTTGTTACACTGGATCAATCAAAGCAACACAAAAAGCACAGAATGTCACTTTGGGGCCAAACTGTAGCGCTGGAAGTTTTTACCAGTTTTTCATCTGAAAATCATAAATCTAACCATCACCCCAATGAAAAAACCTCAACTTTAAATAGATTTCAGGGAAAAAGGCAAAGCACGTAATCACTAATTTTTGAAGTATAGTTGTTTTTTGACCTTGTGGTTTGGCTGGAGAGAGATGGAGCCGGGTGGAGAGCTTGGGTATCAGTCTCTGGAGCTTATCCCAGGCTCACTGAGATCAGGAGCTGCACAGCTGCTGACAAATTTGTCAGTTCTGATCCAGACCAATCCTATTACCAGTTCTGGTCCAGACCAAAGCCATTACCATCCCGGCTTTGCCTCTGTGGCCCTGTATGACCTAACGCCTGTCTCACTACACCACACACCAATGCTGCTCGGTTTGATGACCTGTTCTGCTGTGTGCGTGTGTGTGGTGACTCCTGCTTGATACCACAAAAGGAAAACATGACCTCTGCGATAAATTGCATTAAGCTCTGTTTGCATGTTCTTTTTCTTTTTCTTCTTGCATTCAGTTGGTTGTTTTCCCAAAGCACATCAACTCGTGCACAAAACCTACCTATTCCTCTGGATTTTTTTTACACACACATAATTACGTATATGCTCATGTATGCACACTCACAAACTTTATAAACTTTGTTTTTGTGTCGGTCAAATTAATAGAACATTTGTGCAGCTTTGATTAAAAAAAGAAAGAATACAAGATGACAAGATAAAATGTCATTACAATACTCTAAAGTATAAATTAGCACAATACATTTGACTCCAGTTGCAACAGTGATAAAATGCTGACAAAAAAAGGAAAATAGACCTTCTAAATTGAGCAATAAATTGTAGTTCTCCACAGTCTTAGATTCAAGAAGTTGTCCATTTCAATTTTCTGGTATCTCCTGCTGAGGTTACAAATATGGAAAGTTTGAAGCATAAATCATCAAGTTGTAAAGTTCAGTCTAATCTATCTTCTCACAACTGGAATTTTATCTTGAATTCATTGATTATAACACAGATTCAGATGTCTCATGTTGACACTTTAAGGTTGAAAAAAGCCATAACGTGTTGAAAGTTTTCTGTCCCCATTTGGGTTTTCAAATTGTTTCAAGATCATCTCAAGCATCAAAATGCCAAAAAACACCTGACTGTCTCCTTCCTCCTCCTTTCCTTCTCCTCCTGCAGTTTAATCCCAGTTGGTGAACAATGAAATGAAGCATTAATGCCACGATCTGATGGGGACTGTGGCAGGATTGACTTTTGACTAACAAGGCGATTGGTTTACCTCTCTATCCACTGTTTTTGCAACCCCTCTCTGTTTCAATATTGATTTTGTCATTGATATCTCTCTGGGTTTTTTTGTTTGTTTGTTTGTTTGTTTGTTTGTTTGTTTGTTTTTGCCAAACAAATGTATTGAGTGAGAGCTATTAATGTGTTCTAGTAACTAGTCACATCAATACTTTGTAAATGTATCCGTAAAGTGTCACCTAACATCAGAAAAAGTGTTTTCAAATGTCCAAATGATTTTGGAAAACATTTGTGTTCGTCAAAAACATAAGCATAAGAGATGAGGTGCTGTTTCGACACGTTTTCTACTCAGCACTACTGGACAACAGTGGCAAGTGGGAACATTCAGTCCAGTAATAAGTCCAAAAAAAAATCACTGCTCTGAATTGTCACACATGCTCCCTAAATGATCAATTTGGAAAACAGACTTTGTAGTTGAACTTCCATATTGCTTCTCTTTTTATATTGTTTTTTCTTTCATTACTTCACCTATGTTATTTCTCTTCCCTTTCCTATATTTTTTTAACTCATGAACATTCTTCATCCAGGCTTCTCTATGAAAGTTATTGACAACTGTTTAATAACTGCCCAGATAAACATTTGTTGTATATTTCTGTTTCTGGGTTAATCGTCAATTCTTGTCTTTTTGAAGATGCATACGGCTGTCCCTCAGCCTGAGGACACTTGAAGCGATGGTGGGGGTGGGAGGGCATTCAAATTAAAGTAGTGGAATGTGCCGTTAAAAATCTTCAGATCCGTTCAGGCTTAACTCTGAATGTCAGGCTGTTATAGGAGAGAGAAAGAGGGGCATGGAGATGGAGAGGAGGGGAAAGAAAGAGCACTTCACAGAGGAGAAAGGAAGAGCTGTCAGAGGTGTCTGCAGACAGGGGCCAGCTCACCCTCATAAATGGATTTGTGTCACACACACAAAGTTTAGAGGAGCTGTTTTTCATGTCTTCCTGTGTCTGTATGTGTGTGGTGTTTTTAACTTGAGATTACTTTTGTACTTGTGTGTGTTTATTTAGAGCTGTGGTTATGTTTGACATCACTTAATGTCAGTTAAGCTTTGACACTGAACAGTTCTCATTTTAGAAATGTCAGAAAGCTAGTACACCTTTACATAAATTCACCAAATAAACTAGGGAAATGTGAATTCAGTTGAAGCAGTAAAACAGGCTTAGATATTCTATTTCAAAATGGCATTTCTGCCAGTTTTAAAAAAAGCTATTTTAAAATGCATAAAGAAGAGACGTGGGAAGGTCCTATCATGTGGCAACAATTGTGGGAGTAAAAATTTTGTGACTTGCTTTTTGATGATTTTCAGCTTCATGATAGTTGTGAAACTTTTTCAGTTAAATTGAGGTTATATTTATAAGTAAACATTTAGGTCACAATTTCCAGAGGTAAAAAGTCTTGGACTAAGTAGAGTGTATAGGTAAAAGTTAAGAAGCATGTTGCTTCCTCATAAAAGTAAATCTGGGGGTTGCAGTATTTGTAGCTGTTCTGTTACAGGCCCTTTATGCATATTCTACTCAGCTATCACATACAACCAAAATGACACAAAAATTGCAAGAAGTAGAAAATGAAAATGCCAAACACAGAGGAGACGTAAAAGGAAATCTAGACTTACACAGGCTGCTCTGCTTTAAAATGTCGGGTGTGAGGAGAAGAAGTGTGTAAAATCGTGCCTAGAGGAGCAGGTCTTTCCTTATATAACCCATTTACATCTTTCACATACTGTACAAGAAAAATCACAAATTTGTCTGATAAGTTAAAATAAAATATGTGGGACAAAATAGCTTTACACTAATCCAAATATTAATTTGCTGTATCTTTTCTTTCACACACAAACACACATGTGGTCACAAGGACACACTCTTTATGGCAATTCCAGGCATTTTTAAAGCATGCTTCTTTATTGCTTAGAGAGGAAGCTGGGGATTGGCTGAGAAAGGGAGAGAGGTTCTGTGACCAATGTGAAACAGCACAGCATGAATAAGTCTGTACACACTGGCACGCACACACACGCTCTCTCACACACACACACACACACACACACACACACAAACACACACACACACACACACACACACACACACACACACACACACACACACACACACACACACACACACACACACACACACACACATGCTGTACTTACTGCAAACTGCATGTTCACAATTATGAATACTTTCGGGGAACTTTTCATGTGACCAAATAAGCTTTATTAATTTTGTATATGAATTAATTTATGTTGTGCTTTCCAACTGTAGGTGTGTGTGTGTGTGTGTGTGTGTGTGTGTGTGTGTGTGTGTGTGTGTGTGTGTGTGTGTGTGAGTGTGTGTGTGTGTGTGTGTGTGTGTGTGTGTGTGTGTGTGTGTGTGTGTGTGTGTGTGTGTGTGTGTGTGTGTTCTGCAGATTAATCCAGTACACTCTCTGATTACGGGCGGTTACATATAACTAAGCTGCCTGCTACAGTCTGGTAATCAACCAGTAAGAAGAGAACCAGCTGTGACTTGACATTTTGCAATCAGTCAGTAAGAAAATCTTCGCCAATGAAACTCCAGCAGCTGTCACATAAAATAACTTATTCCAAACTTAGTCACTTTGTCTTCACAATATTAGAAAGATTCAGTGACTATTTTTATTTGTAATTCTTATTGGCTGATCTGCTGTAAAAAGAGAAAATTGTAATTCATACAACAAAGAATAATATTCTTTGTTGTATGAATTATTAGTTTCAGGCCACCAGTTTGACAAACAGAGCAGACGCACAATTTGAAGTGTTCCTGTTCTTATGCAGTGTTGCAACACTAAAAGCAACTCTATACGAGGACTCAACTTGACCTGAAATTGTCAATGAGTTGGCCCCTAACACAACTTTGTCGCTGTCACTGATTCATTTTCCAAGTTCAACAACCCGATACTAGAGCTGTGCGTCCCTTTTTACCGTGACATACACACACATACATATACGTGCATTCATACAATCGTGCCCGATGGACAGAAACACACGTACACACACATAGACACACCTGCTTTCTATTAGTCCAGTAGATTACAGGGAAATTGAGTGGGAGTGTTAAACACACACACATCCATCTATCTGCCCCTCTGTCCACGATAATTACACACTTCCTGCTCTAAAATCCTTCTCCGACAGCTTCCACTCCAATCATGTCTCTGTTTAAGTTTGAGCATGTGTGTGTGTGTGTGTGTGTGTGTGTGTGTGTGTGTGTATGTGAAGATTGGTTTCCAGAGCCACAAGTTTGCATTGATTCGTCAGTGGTGAAACAGATACACCACATACTCTGAGTAAATATATGACACGCAGAGAGATATGAAAGAAAATGTGTGTGTGTGTGTGTGTGTGTGTGTGTGTGTGTGTGTGTGTGTGTGTGTGTGCGTGCGTGCGTGCGTGCGTGCGTGCGTGTGTGTGTGTGTGTGTGTGTGTGTGTGTGTGTGCTATTGCACTCTAGGAACCAATTTGGAGATGCCACAGTCAAGAAATTAAGAAATTAGTTGGAATAATGAGTCTCTCTCACTTCACCATAATCATTTCACTCTGTCTCAACAGTCTTTTATTACAGTATTTAAGCTCTTGGGTAAAGTACTGATAAGTGACTGCAGTCTTTAGTTGTTCAACCTTATCAATACCATAGAAACTGTTTTTAATATTTATCTTATGTGCTGGATTCTACTCAATATTTATCTCACATGTTAACATTCTGTGATTGTTTTTTGTCCACACATTTGTTTAGTCTTTTCTGTCAAAGTGAGCTAAGTAAGACCTACGTTAACCAAGTCAGTATGACAATGAAGTATTGAATCTTGATTCCTCATTAAGATTAAGAACTTTAAAGAGCACCGGTCACACAGTGGAGGTCATTGTTAGTGAGTATCAGTGACATCTATTTTATCATTCTCTCTGCGTCTGTGAATGCTATATAAACTTATCTCATGACTCTGTGTGTATGTGCTCATATCTGTATGTATATTTTCTGTGCATGTGTGTGTGTGTTGATTCAGACTGAGCCTCCCTCTGGGGGTCCTCACAGCTCTGCTTCAGCCCTGTTCCTCATTAGGCATCTGTCATGGTGCCAGAATCAATAAGCGCAGATGGAAGTTTTAAAAAATATCTCTCCTCTCCTCTCTTTGTGAATGGGTAGATCATTAGCGAATTCCAAAGTGTTTACCATCCTCACCAAGGAAAGACCCTCCTCAACTGTACTGTACTTTCAATCATTTGTCCCACTATTCTTTCTTTTATGACTCACAATTTATGATCCTACGTCCTTTAAGTATAAAAGTGTTAGAAAAGTGTTAGAGACATGTGAAATCATATGCTCCAGCTTTGTTTGGCATTGCACAATCATGTATTTGCTCAACAATGCCAGACACAGGTTGTTTCTTTCTTTCTGTCTCTACAACCCCCCCTTTGTGTCTAAAGATGACACATCTGTTTCCATACATTGTTACATGTTTTCTGGCAAAAACAAACATTATAGTTTAAACAAAGAGGTGGGTGGTGTATGTTCATCTGGTGTGTGTCTGTGACTGAGTAAGTGTGTGTGTGTGTGTGTGTGTGTGTGTGTGTGTGTGTGTGTGTGTGTGTGTGTGTGTGTGTGTGTGTGTGTGTGTGTGTGTGTGTATGTGTGCATGCCACGACGACTACATTAAACAAAAGAAAGAAAGGATGACAGCATCCAACCTCAGTTTGTCATTTTCAGTATAAACGGCCGTACATCATGCTAACATCTTACATGTGCTAGGCCCAATCACAGCAGTCACACACAGCCGTGTCAACACAGCAGTAATGAAAACAAAAGGATGGAAAGAGGGAGCTGAGAGGGAGATGGATAGAAACAAATGGAAATGGAAAGTAAAGAGAAAGACAAAAAGAAAGAGAGAGATGTCCAATGGAAGTAAAATAAAAGTGAGGGAGGGCAGAAGCAGAGAAGCCGAGGGCAGGATAAATGCTTCCAGTATTAGCGGAAGAGGAGAGATTATGACATGGGTTGGCACTGCTCTGTAGCACTCGTCTGTAACGCAAAGAAAGAATGGGTGGGTTTTCCACCTCCACAGAATAAATGATGCGAGGGGAAATGGGAGTAAACAACATCAGTCATTATAATTACTCTCATACGGCTACTCCCATCCACCATCAACCAATCCCCCACCCCCCTTCACTCTCTTCCTCCCTCCGTTTTCCATCTGTCTTTACTCACCAATCTTTCTGCAGCTTTTCTACAACTTGATTACACCTTTTACTTCTTTCTCTCTTACTCACTTTCTTTTTCTATCCACCCTTGGCAAATTGTATTTCCTCTGTTCTGTCTGTATCAAAATCAACCCATTTGTTTCAGGCCTTAGATCTCTGACCTTGAGTATAGGGTGGTCTGAATCTGCACCGAACAGAAGAAATATGACGCCGTGAAGGTTGGAGAAAAATACTACAAATGTTCGCACATCAGCATTTAGTTTAGAGTGTTGTCTGAATGCAGCAGCAACAGCCAAAAGTAATAATAATCTTGGCAAATTTCTTGAGCTTTTTACTGCAGACTATGAGAGATACAATCTTTGGCTCTGTAGGTGGACCTCTCTTGCAGCAGAAGCCTTTGAACTGTGTTGAATACATACTGCATCATGTCAGCTGTTTATAAGAATTGGATGTGGCTCCCTCGCTGTCTTGGACCCACTACACTCCTCTGTCTCACTCGCTCCTCTTCTCTCCCTCTTCTCTCGTAGGATTCCTGGAGAGCTGTTGTTGTGTGTAAGAAAATGTGCTTAACAAAGGCCTTGTGGAGACCAGACACTCATGTCATGTATGAATAACAGAATGCCTGTCTATAAGAGACAAAGTTTTGGCCCAAAATATTATGTATCAATTTCGGAATACAATCATATGCAGAAGATTTGTGTTCAATGTCAGAAAAATATTGTGGATCTGGACAATGTAACTGTTGTTTTGTCATGTTAACTGTTAAAATATAACTATATACAAAGTATACAAGTACACATTTATGTCAAAACTAACTTCCAGTTACACATTTGACAACTTGCTCTCTCCTCTAAAATGATAATTCCTTTTAAACCATCCACTTCTTTCTTCTAATCTTCACTCATCAGTAGATGACTGATTTCAGAAAGCTAAATTCCAACTTCAATGAATCTCATACAGAGACAGAATGCTGGGCCAGCTCTTGCAACACACATCCAAACGAATTTGCCTCCTCATGCTATGCATCCTTTTTCTGTCCAATATGTCAAATGCCAAGCATATTTTTAACATGTCATTCTCGTGAGGGGTATTTTCTTGTTATTGAGTCCTGCAGTCTGCAATACTGAGCTTTAACACTGAGCTTATGTAAGTCTGGCCACTGGAGACTTGGACCTCACATTCTTCTGGATCGGTCTTGTAGGAAGAACGCACTCCCTCTGTGGGAGATAAAACAGCCAGCCAAGGCAAACGGGTCCCTGGGTGGGACTGAACACCAGCACCAAAACCCACCCAAACCACCCACTAAGAAACTGCTCACAGAATAGAAAATAATAGAATGGAAATAAGCTGTGTTATTTTCTTAAATAGTTTGACATTTTGGAAGATATGTCTGCTTGGTTTATTGCTGAGAGTTAGATGAGAAGATCAATACCAATCTTATGTCTGTTCATCAACTTAAGGGGAAATGGCTGTACATCAATATGAAGCTTGAGCCAGCAACAGATTAGCTTAGCTTGGCATGAACACTGGGGAAAACACCTGGCTCTGTCCAAATTGAAAAGATGTCGACACATACACATTCAGAATGGTTGTGGTTATATGGGGAGTTTACATACAATTTAGGTGCTGGTAGGCAGATTTTTTATTATCTTTGGACAGAGCTAGAATTGATGTTCCCCCATACTTTTAGTCTTTATGCTAAGCTAAGCTAACCATAGCAGTAGTCTGATACTTCAAAGTGTGACACTGATTTAGCACCGCACTTCTATAACATTGTCAAAGGGGTTGAACGATGGACAGAATCAAAAGAATGAAAGAATCAAAATTGATGCAGCAGAACCAGAAATATCGTCTTACTTTATTCCACACACTCTTCTTTCTTGTCAAAACCTGATGCCTCATTACCAACAATGCAACTCAACCGCAACAGTTTTGTTGGAGATCCAGGTGTTGTGCTAATAGCGGCTAATCTAGCTTTGAATCAAGCAGAGAAGCAGAGAACTAGGTCTGGTAAACCCACTTCTTTCTTACTCCATTAACCCAGATTTATTTTATTTTCAAACTGGTAGTCTTCAACGTCAAGTTGTCACTTGAGGCAGTTTTTCACTTTCATTTTGCGCAGCTCCCTTCATCTGGAGCAATGAAATTCTTTTAAGACTTTCTTTTTTTGGAATGTCCTTCTCCCCAAGACCTATAATCAGACTTTGATAAGTAAAATTACTGCACACTTTTGGTATCAATGTAACTATTCCATGAAGCTCACGTAACCAAAAAATTCTGTGTTAAAAGAACAACGTTTAGGTTTAAATACAAAAAATATCACATATCAAATCAAAATCTTTTTCCATTTTTACACACTAATTATACACTAACTGAGTCTAATGATGCAAATACTAGTACAGTAATTTGTACTGTTTAGCCCTCAAGTTATCTACATGTCAATCTGGCAAACAGAGCTTGTTCGTATGCATATAATTTCACACACACACGCACGCACACACAGAAGCAAACACGAATCTAAAGTTGAATGGTTTTCAAGGTGTCTGTGAGGTCTCCAAGGTATAAGCCCCATTCGTTTGTATCTGGAGTTGTATCAACATGCCATGTGATGCTTCCTCCAGATTTATTCTTAAACTCACTTTTTTATAAAGAATGTGTAAATCTGGCCCTGGATCTGGCAGGAGCGTGTGTGTGTGTGTGTGTGTATGTGTGTGTCCCATGCAGTCATGTCAACAGTGCAATCATTCATGTAGTGGAGAGTATACACTTATTTAGCTCTGCCGACAGGTGATGATGGACAAGCCTTTCAGGGAAGGAGTGAGGGAATGAAAGAGGGAGAGGGAGGGAGACGGATGGACAGAAAAGAAGGACTGGAACAGAGGAATCAAAATTTCCCTTCGCACATGAAGGTTTACGATAAGAAAGAACATGAACTAAGAAAGAAACACAAATAAAGAACAGATATTAATGAATGGAGGAAGACTTTTTAAAAAAAGAAGCTTTGTTACACAGTACGTATCCGCTCCATTGTCACCCTGTCTGGGCAGAGAGCCATGGCTGAACATTAGTCCAGGAGAGAATGAACTTCTTAATTGCCTCCTCTCTCTTCCTCTTTTGTCCTCCCCCCATCTTTCTCTCCCTCCACCCCCCTTTCTGTTGGCTGAGAAGACAGGTACAGGAAACACTCATTCATTAACAACCTGGTCCTCGTTAGCTTGAATGAAGCACTCTTCACAATATGTGCCGTTCCACTTCTGAGGGCAACTCTGAGTGTGTGTGTGTGTGTGTGTGTGTGTGTGTGTGTGTGTGTGTGTGTGTGTGTGTGTGTGTGTGTGTGTGTGAGGAGGCTAGAGGTGAGGGGGGCTAAAGGGTAAGGCAGGGCCAGGGGAGGGGGGTTGTATTAGTTTGGTGACCTGGGGTCCCGCAGCAGATGAGGGGAGTGCTGGTGAGAGAGACCTTAACAACATTAGAACTCAATGAACCATGTCACCTACAAACAAGCATGGGGTGGTCACAGATATTTCACCTTTCAGTAATTTTTCAAGGACTGTTGGATGAATGCTTGTAGAATAAGCCACAATTTTATTTTTTTGAAAATATAAGTTCTTGAAACAAATCTATACAAAAAACAACTGAATGCAATTAAAATGGCAATGAGACATTTTTCAAATTCCAAAACTTAAATCTGTTTTTTCATTGCCACATTAAGATCTGTCTGGACAACACCTGCACCAGTTAGCCTTTGCTGTGTGTTCTCACTGAGCAACAGACTAAAAATGTCAACTCAAGTTAGAAAAGTTCAAAACATGACACACAACACCCAGCCACCCAGCTTTCCAAACACACCCTGTCATTTGTGAGATGTCGGGCTGCCTCTTTGCACTGGTTGGACGGCATGCAGCAGAGTAGCCTTCCTTTATTGGCTTTAAAATATAATGACATGTCTGCTGCCTGCCTCTAACCACTGATCCAGGGTCATAGAGTTCCTCATCCTCTATGAGGTTCAGGTTGAACTTGCTGCTTGGGAAAAGTGATCCTCTATTTGAACAACAGAGAGGGCACAGCTGGATGTTTGCAAAAGTGTCCATCTACATTGGAGAAACATGTTGCAATACAAAATGTTTAATTGCGGTTCGATAAAAATGCTTACTGCAGGTGGCGAGTCACATTTTTTTGAGTATGAGAATAAATAGCTGCCACCCATGCAGTTGACAAGGCGCTCTCCGTCTCTCACCATCAGTGCTGCGAGCTCAAGGCCACATGCCCTTTTTCATTACTCCGTACAGGCCAGCTGTATTGTAACTACAACCAATTTCCTTGCAGTCTATAAAGCTGTCAATCAAAATCATACTGAACAGGGAGTGGAGGTGGGGGGTGCAGGGGCGGTGCTGGGTGGGCTGTTGGGGAGGGCTGCAAGGCTCCAGACCAGATGTCAGAGTACACTGCAGGTCGAAGGGAGGTGGGCGGAGAAAGAGAGTCAGAGGAGGTCATGTTTACCTGTAGTTATTCTTAATAGGGAATACCAGAAATGTTTTGACTTGTATGAAGGTGTTTGCAGTGCTTGTCACTTTGTAAAACCATCTCTTTTCTTATTGCAAGACCTACTTTACGACAGAGTTGTAAAGGTGTGTATGAAGTAATATGTGAAATTTAAAGTCAGAAATTAAATAATTTGACATTTTGAGTAGAGTTAGCTGGAAAGATTGATACTGATTTCTATGTCTGTAATCAGTGCAAAAAACTTAAAAATAAAACATGATTAACACATAACCGTGTAACATTGCAATGTGTACATTTTACACCTTGGTTTGCACACATTAAACAAACAGATCCTAGTTTCTGCACCATATTTCTATGTGAGAAATATTAATCATCTTTAGAAAAGCTAGTAAGCGAATTTGTAACTTCCTATTTCCCATAGAATCCCAAGAATGGTATCAATCTTGTCATGTAACCTTGGGCAAATAAGTTCTCAAAATGTCAAAGTATTCATTTAAGCACAAAACCCTTTTGAAACAACTCAGTCAGACCAAAGCAATCTTTCTTTCTTTCTTTTTTTTAAAGATTCCATTTATTAAAGTTATGAACAAAGAGACAAATAAGTTATAATATTTTTATTTGTTAGAATTCTATCAGTGTTTGAACATTAATATTTAGAGAGCTAGTACAATTTTCTACTTTCATGGCTAGCCTTTGACAAACCCATAGAAACAGCTGTCTGACTTCTCTCTCCAAGGATCGGAACATAATACTGAAGGGGAGGTGTCGATGTTGTCTCACAAGACAGTTAGCAATGAAAGTGTGCACCTTAAGGTTTTTTTTCTGTTATGGTATATCATTACATATAAACTCTTTAAAAATATACTTCTGTCAAATACCTTGACAACTACTATGTACACTACAAAAATAAATTTTCATATAAATAAATTATATGGCATACATTTATCTTTGTAACTGAAAACAGCATACATCCACGCCAACCGAGACCAAAATGGCAGTCTGGAAGAACCACTGATTTTTTTTTCCTTTTAAAATCCTCTAAGAGCTATGATGAGACCTGTATTGTAAAATGTTATATACTCTTTTTTTCCTATTTAACATTAGTAAGCACTTTATACAGATCAAACTCCATTAATGTAAAAACATTAAACTGAAATAGTGTTTTTTTTCAATAGACATAAAAATCCCTGCATTTGTTATCCACTGGCATCACAACAATAATGAAAAGAAAAAAAACCAACACATTTTATATTACAAAAATATAAATATCGCAATTGAACATTGAAAACAAAAAACAAACAAAAGACATTTAAAAAAAATGAATAAAATAGTTGCCAGCTATGATTCTCTCCTCTACTGCCAATGTGACATTGGGAGAAAACAAAACAAAACAAAACAAACAAACATAACAACCTATTTCATGCAAGCAGCTAATGTAACATGGTGGACACAGGGAGGAAAACTGCAAAGACTTCTGGGATGGAGGAAGACGGTAAGAGCTACACGTGTTCAACAGGAAGTGAGAGTGTAAAAGAGGAGGCAAAAAGAGGTGTGGAGGGGGTTGAGTGATGGGGTGAAAGGGGCCTGGGTCTGGAACTGAGGAGAGTTTATAGTAGTTGGGGAGGGTTACAGGTATGCATGCTGACACAGACATGTAGATATAAACTGGCCATTGCTGGTAGAGAAAGGGGCTGGCAGTGTACACTCTGACCCCTGAGGCTCTGGGCTGCGCCATTTGGCAGTTGAGGGGGGATGTCCAATTAGTATCATGGCGTTATGTTGTGGATTTTTATGAGCTGAGGTCAGTGGGGACAGCTGAGGCCAAATTGGGGGCAGTTGTCTTTACTGTCACTACTGGAGTGTTAAGGCAGAGTAAGAGGATGGACATAAACAAACATTTATACACACATATACACTGTGACACGCATAGAGGACATTGTCAGGCCATATAGGGCTTAGCCATTAGCAGGCTGCATGGGCTAGCTTATTGGTTGGACAGAAATAAAGAGCTACTTGAGGAAAGATATTCCTGTGAATGAAGTTTAAATGCAGTCAAGTGCCATGTTGAAATTGGTTTGTACAGTATACGGTCTGAGCTTTAGCTTATCCACTCGACAAAGCCACTCAGGGTGCAGAGTTAGTGCCCCTGTTTTGACCCTGTTCCAGAATCAGTAATGTGAATGTCCCTGTAATGGCAGTGAGTTTCTGAGGTGGGTTTACTGCTCGTGTTTCAGTAAACGAGACAGAACCTGTTTTGAGCCTGCTAAGGTTAAACAATACATAACCTCTTACAGTAAAATACAACCAGAGAGCAGCCTAACAGACAGTGATACAAAGCTGAGAGCAGAAACAGGTTCCAATGCAGAGGCGATAACTAAAAACAAAATGAATAAAAAAACAGCTTTTAAAATTTCTTCATATCTGCTCATCTTAAATAGCACGCATAGCGTGTCAAGTTAAACAGTAATTGTTTCATAACTACCACAGGTTTGTGATAAAAAGTAATAGTTTAACATGCGTACCTTTGTACAATAATAAACACACACACTTTTACACATACGCACACATATATACCAAAGCCCTGTTTGATAATTCTAACAATTTCCCTCATGTTTTAAATGAGTGTAAATGTTAGTCTGAGGATGTATCTGATGTATAAGCCAGAAGATAATGGAGCTGTTTCACATCATACAGCCCTAAACACACCTATCCACACACACACACACACACACACACACACACACACACACACACACACACACACACACACACACACACACACACACACACACACACACACACACACACACACACACACACACACACACACACACACACACAAACACACACACACACACAAACACACACACACACACACACACACACACACACACACACACACACACACACACACACACACACACACACACACACACACACACAAAGACAGATCACTTCTTTTGTTTAAAGAGACATTTGCATAGAGTTATAAATGTATATTATTTAAAAAATATTTTAAGCAGCAACAGTGAATGCTGACAGGTATTCTTGTTTAGATGAAGCTTCCTAATGGCACAGATCCACAGATGAGTGAACAGTAATCAGAGATCTATCTCTCTCTCTCACACACATACACACACACACCATATAAAATGGCAGCCCCAGTCTGTTAACATGAGGAGTTGGACAGCTCCTAAAATTATAGCTACTTTTTTCATATTTACATATGTATACATCTTTTAAATATAGATAGAAATATCTAAGACAATAGTCCACTGGGTTACAGTAAGAATGAGCACCATGACAGAAACACTGGAGAGTGTCTCGCTGCTTAGGGCCGTTGAAGAGCCAGGCTGGGCAATGTTGGGCTGGGCTGGGCCAGGCTGGGTTAGCTGCTTAGTAATACAAAGGGGTCCATCTTTGGCCTTTACACTTCTGTTCTCCACAACTGGAAACAAAGAGGAGATTGTATTGTTAGTACTTCATGATGGCTCAGATATTTCTTAAATGACTATAGTGTGTCAAACTTAATTGATGACATATGGATGTACTGAAAGCTCACCTCAGCTAGCCCGTCTGCGACTGTTGCTCTCAGCTGCCTCAAACTCCAAATCCTGGAGCTCCATGGCCTCCATCTTGATTCCTCTGGTGCCTGTGTGGGTGTCCTGTGGCACATGTGGGTCCTGGAACGCAGGCTCTGGCTCCACCTGCCCCGATGGGCAGTAACTGTCCGTTGCAGTGTATCCTGGGTAAGATGACGCGGAGGGGTTCTGATTGGACAAGGGGGCTGGGTGTACAGCAACAGTGACTGAGGCTGACGCTGTTACCGTGGTGATGGGTTGGCAATAAGGGGTAGGGTTGGGCTGGTGCGGGAGGTGGTGATTAGGCTGTGGGTTGTGGGAAGAGCGGGCTCTGTGGCCTGCTGAGTGTTCTCTATGGCCATGTGAGCCATAATGGCCCCCAGCCTCAGTAGCAGTTTCAAAAGCGTCCATGCGCGGGCGGGCTGGGGGCGGGGCTTGCCGGTGCAGCTGGCTCTTGGGGTCCCTGCTGCTGTTGCGCTGAGTAGCCCCAGACTGGGGCCCAGAATCACAACCCTGAGAGGGGACCGACTGTAGAGCAAAACAGTAAAAGTTTTATTTATATAATGTAAGTAACAAGAGAAAACTCGCAATTAAAGAATCATACATCCAACACAAGCAGGGTATTTTCTTACCGAGGACACAGTGTAGGCTGGAGGAACAGGCTGTCTGGCTGAGCGCCTATGCCCTGATCCTGCTCTCCTTTCCTCCTCTGTCCTGACTGCTCTGCCTCTGCTGGTCTGGAGGTGGTACTGCTGCTCCTCCGCTCTGGCTCGCCCTCTGTGTGAGGGCAGGTTGTAGTTCTGCAGCTCCTGACTGATACCTGACACCGTGGCGTTAGAGCTGTATTCCGAGTCTGACGAGTCAGAAGCTGCACCAGAGGTGGTGGTGGCAGCGGTGGTGTGGTGAGGACGGACTGAGAAGTGGACCACGTGAGGTGGGGCCTCTGGGGATGGGGTGGGTAACCGGCTACGACCATCGACTGGAGACACCTGATAGGAAAGAAGAGAAGGTGAGGAGGCAGCAGAAAGTGATTTGTACTTTTCAAATTTTTTTAAGAAGGCCTTGTACCAGCTAAAGAAAGACGCATTGCAACACCTTTTCTGGCAGTTATATTTGTATTGTATATGTGAGATCTTACCTCTGGATAGGGCCCAAAGTAGGACAGTAATACTGGAAGAAGGACCAATCCATTCAGTACTCCAAGAACTGTTAGGATGGCCAACACTGCGAAGAAATACCTGCAACACACGATACACAGAAAAAAAACATTTTGACATCAATAAACTCAAAAATCAGGGATAACATAATATGCAAGAGTGACACACACTGCATATTTTCCTTCCATTGTGATACAACATCAAAACATTTACTAAAAATATCAGATAACGCAAACAGGACTAGTTGAAAATGGAGAAATTTCTTGACGGGAACAAAAAAAACCCCCGACAAAGATCAATACAGAGAAACAGGGCAGATGAAGAAGCAAAGAAAATGCCTGTGCAAACCACAGAGATTTAGACGTGGGGAGACATGTGCAAGATCAACCATTACACATGCCCAAAATAATACTTCCACAAAAACACCTGGCCACTCCCCACACACGCACACATATAAACACCCCCACAGAGAGGCAGGCATGCACTGTGGTTTTTAGAAGCAAAACAGAAATGTACCTTATGTGTTTCTAACTCCTGCTAAAGAGGGTTAATCTTAAAGAAGCCACAGAGAGAAAAAATAAATGGGAAGCTTAATTAGCCAGTGCTGGTTAATTCAAAGGCACGGGAGGAAAGAAAAAAAAAAAGGGGGGGTGGAGGGGTGTTATGGGTGCGAGGGTACTCTCTCTTGGGTGTGTGGTGTATAAGCAAACATGGAGAAAACAAAGCGGTGAGGAATGTGGAGGGAGGGGGGAAGGGGTAAGGGAGGGTAAAAAGAGGGGAGGAGAGGCGGGTGAGAGGGAACGTTGGTGGGTGGGTGGGGTGGTGTGGGGTACACTAGAGGACAGGGGCCTCTCTCTCCTCTCCAGCTCTAAAAAAGAGAGAGGGAGAAGCAAACAAATGAAGTGAGGGTATAGAATTTAAACAATTTAGTCTAGGAAGAAGAGAAGGGGACCCTGAGAGCGCCACCCTTCCCTGGCCTCTCTCCCTCTCTTTTAATTCGTCCCCTCTCTCTTCTCTGCCTCGTTTTTTCTCCCTTCTTTCCAGCTAAGCCCCTGTGAAATTCCCGGCCACTCCACAATCCCCTCCGTCTAATTAAATCTCCAATGTATCAGGTAAGACCCCCCAATCTCCACTCTAAATCCCCATCCTCTCTCTCTCTCTCTCTCTCTAGCCAATTCAACTCCCTTCATTAGGGAAGGCTTTCCTCCTCACTTGGTTCCCCAATGGAAGCTCTCAGGTTATCAGGGGACACACTGACGAACCATGAACCCCTTCCCGTAACTCCTGACTACACTGTTTGTGTCTGCTGGTTGGTGGGTGCAAGGGAGGGATAAGTGAGGTGCAGATGTTGTTGATGCCGGTTAGAATTTTGTGCAGATGGATGTCAGACTAAATGCACATTTATAACTAATCTGTATGTGCGATTGTTCATATCTATATTTTTATTAAGCTTTATTCATTTAGGAAATCTCATGAGTCTCTTGTGTGCAGTACAGCAGGCGAATCCTTGTCTATTCAGCACAGGTGTCCTCACTGCTATAACACTGGAACACTGTGTCTGTATATCAGGATGGAAAAGTGACTAAATATGCATGTATATGTGAATTTGGAAGTATTTGTATGCAAACAAAAAACTTGCTGCTGCTCATCACTAAAATAGGCCATGTGAATTCGCTTTCACAACTTTAATTAATCAAACACATCATATAATAAAGTGGTTAAGATCTAGTGGGTAGCATTATAAATCCCCGCATAATTTATATTGCATCCCCATTCCTCACATACAGTTTCATATATAAGGCCTCATCTAAATCTCTTATTTCCTCTCCTTAATTTACGCTCAGAAAAAGACAAGTTGACACAGCAACAGAGTCAAAAAAACAGACCAAAATCAGATCAAGCCTGCAGACACACAAGAGGTAATGTGCTTACAGTCCTGGATCCTGAATGATAGTGTTACATATAGGGTAGATGTACTATCACAAGATGAATAAATTCCATGATAAAAACATCCTCTAAATCAAGTCCACGAATGTAGTAAATTATTCGGACTATTACTTGGTTTTTCATTATGACTGCTTACATCCTAACCATGATGAATGGATTTGAGAAGATTTTTTTTTAAAAAGGAAAGAGGTTATTATTTAGTAAGGTCAGATTTCACAGCTTAGAATTGTTTCCAGTATCATCTCATTGCAACTTGCAAACCACATCCACGGCTGAGAGTATAATGATACTAAGTCTGAATTCACTGATGTTTGAGAGAATATTGGAAATAAATGGGCACTGAAAGCATGTACAAATGATTTGACCTTTGACTCGCCCATCCATGCGTCTGTCATCTATCTTCATCCTTATCTAAACAACCGTTTCTGTTATTATAACTGAAATAATAATGTCATCACTATGGTTAACATTTCCATACACACCAGGAGGTATAAATACTATGTCACCTTCGGACTCATACACACACGTATACGAACACAAACGTACACATGCATGCATCCAGGCCACATACCGGGCTGAGTGCCCTCGCTGGCTGTTTAGAGTGAAAACATTCACAAGGCTGACGGGGAAAGTCAGGGAAACATTTCTTTCAGTGCAAGCAGAAAAATACGAGCTGGGCCTGTTGTTATTGCACCGTCTTGGGGCGCTGCTTTGTTTGCTCAGACAACAGCAGAACCTTTAAATGGAGGCCCGGGACTGAGCCAGAAACCAGAGCACACCACTGGAGGTGAGGAGAGAAGATCTATAGGCCTCACCGGCAGGCATGCCATTATTGACCCCCATGGTTACAAGGTCAGGTAGCAGGTTGGTGTGTGTGTATATTACAGGGGCTATGTGTGACCAGTGTGTGTGCATGAGTGTGTGACTGTGCACATGACAGATTTTGTGTGTTTGCAGATCACATGGAATTCAGTCCTCCCTTTCCTTAAAGGAGCAGGTCAACCAAATTATATGGCTACCTCATCTAGCAGCTACTAAGAATGCGGTCATATGTGGCCACATAAGACCATAAGAGACTTTGAATTATTCACTGAGCTCACTGGAAACTTCTCATAATACTCCATGCTTGAGAATGGGCAGAATCATTAATTCTCCTCCCTTGTGCGGCAGTCGGTCGCTACCTTTCTGACTGATGCTTATAAGAGTGAACACACACAAAAGGAACCACAGACACAGAGCCCCCACAGTGTGTCGGTTTTAATTTCCACCTCTCTCGTCTTTCCACAACTGCCCTCTTGCCCCCCACCCTGTTACTTCTTCCCTTGCTTATAAATGTCTAGTGAGGGCAGTTAAACTAGCTGAAAGAGATTGCAAAAGTCAGAGGACTTTCCTGCTTTCTTTCTAACTCTCTTTCACTTTACTTCCTTCTGCTTCTCTGTCTACTTCCACAGCCCTCCTCCTTCTCCTGACCTTCAACTCTCCATCCTTCCCCTGGTTTTTCCTAAAATGTCAGGCATGAGAGACACTAAGGGGGAGAAGAGGAGGATGAAAGAAAAGACACAAGGGGAGGGGAGGGTGGAGAAAGATAAAGGCCTTGTTTATGAAGTTTCATGGAGAGGAAGCCCCCCCGAAAATAGACAAAAAGAATGGGCTTGTCACTGGTAGCTAGAAAAGGGTTGAGGATTACAGAGAGGGAGTACGAAAGGGAGATGCGGGTGGAGGACAAGAAAGAGATTGAGGGAGGCAATGGAGGAAAAGAGCTGCCTTCATTCATGATTGGTGTCTCAGGTAGATTCCTGTGTGACATACATGTTGAGGCATGGTCTCAACGGTCTACTGACGCCACATAGACGCCATACGATAACCTTTGTACGAGCAATTGTTTGTGGTATGTAGTATGAACCTAAGCATTTTCTAATAAGGTTCAATTTTGAACTCACCTGACGATAAAGTCGAACTCAGAGCCTGCGAGCATTAGGACACCTAACAAGGTGGAAAAGGCTCCGTCGAGCACTGGTGCAAACATGTGCTCCAATGCCAGCACTGCCCGCTTGTGACGATCCCCTATGGCTGTCAGGAACGCCTACAACACACACAAACACACGCTGTATGTCTCATTCTTTAGGGGCTGCCTGATTCCAAAACCACTTAAACCCAAATTTTGTCATTATTAACATTAGCGGCTGAAAAATTGTGCCAACAATTAATATTATAGCATTAAAGATCAGAAGGTGAGAGCTTTACACTCACTGTGATTATCTTATTTATCTTTTTTGCATCAGTATGTGTATTCTTACCAGTGCCACATGGACGGTGAACTCCACTCCAATGCCGACAGAGGCAATGAGAATGACCACAGGGACGGCACTCAGTTTTATTCCCATCAGCCCCATGAAGCCGAACAGCTCCACTGTCATGAGAGACAGCACCAACACCTAAAGACAGAGTTAGCATGCAAGTTGGTTAATAAATCAATATAAAAAGTATTGTTTGCACATACAGAAAATCCATTAACTACAGAACAGAAGAGAAATACTGTAGTTAATGTGCAAGGTGAAAAAGGCATCTTTAATACAAACATTTCAAACATAGTCAATTTTCGCACAGTTTTGGTTTATAGTATTTTTAATGATCAATATAAAGAGTAGATCTGTTTGAACCAATTTCTACAAATATTTTATGTTCACAATAGTTTAAAAAGCTGTTCTTTCCCCTCTTTTTAGTGAAAATGTTTGTATTTTTTGCATTGTAAGTCCTTGTAATTTTCTCTCTCACTCTTTTATGTTTGAGTCCAAAGGATAATAATCACATCATCTAGTGAAACTGGTGAAAAAAAATTATAAACTTGATCTGCACACTGACTATGTTATACTGCACATTTCCCTGGCTGGATAATGTGACAGAGATGAAAAACATATGCAAGTATGTTGTGTCAAATGACCATAAATGAAAAAAAACTATTTTCTGTATATCATATACAATGATAAATGAATTATTATTCACAATATCTACTGTGTAAATTTGTGTTTGACTTATATTTGTAAATGGCAGATAGTGGCATCACACTTGAGGATGATTTGCGTTTTCACTGTCTTACACATGTGTTAAGTAGTAACGTACATGTAGGAGAAATATGTGTGCGTGGAGGCTCCTTAGTAGAGTGGGACAGGAGCTGGGAGTAAATGCCATTATCAGCTGACAGGTGTCAGGTTACATGGGGCCCAAAGCCTTTGAAGAGGGCTGAGGTGGGCAAGGGAGGGAGCCCGTGTGTGTGTGGGTGCATGTAAGTACAAGTGAGCAAGCACTGAGTATGTGCATGTATGTCCACAAGATTTATGTGGACTGTCTATGTGTGTCTCTGGTTCTGTTCTCACTGTATAGTTAAGTGCATCTTGGGTGATCTGATCACAAGTGTTTTTTGAGAAATCATTCAGTCCAGATCATTCAAGCAACATTCAGAGTTGGCCATCACTTTTCAATTTTGGCCTTTCACACAGCTGGGACCCCAATGACTAAGAATCTTCACTGACAACTAACACAAAGTTAAGTTAAAATTTAATTGAAATTTTTAAAGTAGTCTTTTTTTCCCCTCAGATAAAACTAAATGTCAATCAGCAAACAAAATCAGCCCATGAGGGTTACAGGTTAGAATAATTCTGAACATAAATCTATGCCATATGGATTAAGACATAATCTACAAGACAGAGTTTAAACAGGTTTGTCTATGTGGTTAAGATGGATTTCAGGGTAAATCGCTGACAATGTTTGAAAGGTCTTAAGGTTGAGAGTTTGACATCACAGGGCAAATGGTTAAATTTGATGCCTCTCGATAACTTGTCTTTTGATCTTACTAGTAAAGCCTGAAGGATGGACATGAGGTCCCCTCCTCCCCAGTTTAAGGGCTCGGGTGGCCTGGTCACTGCCTGCCATAAAATACAACCCACCAGAGAGAAAAACCAGAGCGCTGTGTGTATGTGTTTCTGTGTGAATTATGTACCTGCGTGTTTACACATTCATGCTGTATGTGTGCAAGTATATGTCTGTATGTGTGTGTGTGAGTGTGCGTGTTTGCGTGTATCCTTGGAAACTCAATTTCTGAGAAGAGGGAGAGGGGCACAGGAGTTTGGAGGATGGAAATAAAATCAAACTTCTTATAGGTTAAGAGTGGGAGCAAGTTGCCCGAGCAACTTTGTGTCCTCTCCCCATTTATTTCAACATTGGTGTCTGGGAGTGTTGGACGAGACTAAACAGACTGGCCCTAACAAAACAGCACAAGATAAACAGTCGTGACTGGGGCTACAATAACACACAGCAGCCCCTTCTCCTTTCTGACTCTCCTCTCTCAGATGCCTTCTTGACCACACAGAAAAAAAACAAAAAAACAAAACAAAAACAAAAGGAGAAAAGCATGAAAACTGAATTTTTAATAACTGAAAGTTGGGGTCTCTGCCTGGGTTAGGGTTAGGGTTAATAAAGCAGCAAATAAAAAGTAGGTAATTAACGGTTAGCAGGTACATGTGTATCTTTTTCAACAATCATTGGACAAAACATGCTTTGCAGTTTATGAATATATCTGTTACTTATCAACCATGTATGTATGTTCTCTCCAACACTCACAATGATGCCGGCGGTCCATGGGTTGAGCAAGAAGAGGGCACAGACCAGAAAGGTGCAGGCCAGCACGACACTGATGGACAGCAAGAGCCAGTGGCGCAGACTAACATACTGCTCCCAGAAGAGGAAAGGGTAGCCGTTGGGGTAAGAGGGCAGGCCTTGTCGGCTGTAGTTGCTGCAGATGGCCCGCACACTCTCGATGGCCTCCACAAACTGTGGCGTCTCCCGGAGCCCATTGAGGTAGAAGGGGAACTGTGCGTATTCGATAGGCTCAGCAGCCGGGACTGAATGGAGAAACAATGAGAGGGTGGTCAATTTATTGGAAGTAAAAATAATAGATATTTATCTCTATTGAGCTGTAATCACCAAATTATTTTATTTTATTTAACAGCAATAGAAAGCTTTGCCTAGGATTGCAAAATTTAAATTCAGAAAAACATTGAGGAACATTAAGGAAGTATTCAGATAAATCAATGACAATGATGACATCTGCACATGATATTTGTCTGTTCTAATTAACTAGCCCTATCTGCAGAAATAATTTTGGACTACTCTGCCAAACCACCAATATCAAGGCTTTCCCTCACTAATCCAACCTTGTTCCAAGAGCAGCTACATCTGTGGGTGAGAGTGCGAGTGTGTGTGTGTGCGTGTGTGTGTCTGTGTGTAGTGTGTGTGTGTGTGTGTGTGTGTGTGTGTGTGTGTGTGTGTGTGTGTGTGTGTGTGTGTGTGTGTGTGTGTGGGCGGAGCAGTGTGAAACAGAGCTCCATTGACTCAAACCCAGCCAGTCTGTGGCCCAGCCTGGCTAATGAGGGCCTATCAGTTCCAGACACAGCTGAGTGTCAGAGCTAACGTTGATTTGCAGTAATTACAATGTCACCAATCACCGCCATTACCACACCCTAAACTTAGCAGTGTCACATAAAGCATAATATGGATGCATAAACACACATACCTGCCTGTCACTCTGCTATGAAGTCATATTTGTTACTGACTAAACAGTCTATGCATTTCTATTTGTGCTTGTACTGTAATTAATAACACATTGCTGCACATGGCAGATCGAAAGATTTACTCTGCAGCTCCACTTTGACCAATTTATTATGTGATGCATCTATCTATCTTCTTTAGAATATATATTTTTTGACTCTCTGGTGTTGGTGTGAATGTGTATATTCCCCCTGTGTGTATGTGTATATTATATGTGTATAGTGCCTGCAGGGTCAGACAGGAGCACTTGCTAACATGGTTTGGCCCATTATAATCTCAACTATAAATTTCCATTAGGACACCAGTTGGCTTTCAGCCAACACAGATCTGCTACGGGGGGCTCCCACATAGCCAAGCACTTCACGCTGCTTATCCAATCATATTCTCCCCTGTAAAGGACTTCCTGCTTGTTATCCAATTGTGCTACCCACCCGAACTCAGTTTCTCCTTGTTATCCAATCATTTTCCTCCCCCATGGAGCACTTCCTGACTTGTACCAAATCACAGGCTGGAATCAAACAACAACATGACTGTACTTTTTATGTGAGTTACAGTCTGTGTGTGTGGCAGGGAAATGAGAACAGGGTGTGTGTAGTGTTTGGGGTCACTGGGTTTTAATAATGTGTGTGTGTATGTGTGTGTGTGTGTGTGTGTGTGTGTGTGTGTGTGTGTGTGTGTGTGTGTGTGTGTGTGTGTGTGTGTGTGCACATGTGTGTGCATGCGTGTGTGTGTCGTGTGTGTGTGTGTGCGTATGTGTGTGTAATGCTAGGGCCCCATGGTAGCCAGGATTATAGCATTCACCACAGGCAACATTAGAAGAACCACAGTGAGCCATGTCTTGGTCCTCGGCCCTGCAACTTGAGCTCACACATACACAAATGCGCACACACCACAGTGGTACAGTCAAGTCTACTACCTCACTTAAAGCTAAGAGGCAGACAAGGAGCAATAACTCAAGCCACAAGAGGTAAACACTGCTCACATGTAGCAGCTGCCTTATGGAACCTGAGAATGGTCACACACGAGACCAATCAGCCCCACAAAAATTTCAGTGAGAGGTTAGTAAATGCAATTTATTCAACTGCACCATGCACCAGGTATGGACTTCAATATTTCCAAATGACTGTAGTGCTTCACTTATTGGAGCTAACAACGTTATTATTGAAATTTCCGATTTCTACCATATTTTGTGAACTTGTGGCATGCTGACTTACTGCTGAGGCGTGTCTCGGGCATGGAATCGGTACGATCGTGGAGCCACTCAGGAGGGTGTGGGCGAATGTTGGCCTGTGAAGCAGCGTACGCCACAGGATCATTGCTAACCCAGGTGGTTAGGTAGATGTAGAAAGCCCCTGGGTTGATGATCCCATCTGCATCCACAAGCCTCTGACGAGTCAGCTACAAAACCCAGAAAAGAGATGAATTAATGATGGCACTATAATTACTATTGCACACAATTACGTTCTGTTCTTATAATCCCTTAAAACCTTTCAGACAAACACTTTATAAACTGTGTAAATTTTAAAAGGGCAAACTGGGTCCTCCACATTTTAAAATTTAGCCAGGTTGTGAAGTCTTAAAATGGAGCAATTAAAGGGCCAATGTGTAGGATTTACTGACATCTTGCTGTGAGGTTGAAGATTATAACCAATTGAAGGGCCCTCCCCCTCCTCTTCAAAGCATGTAGGAGAATCTACAGTTGCTGTGAAACTCCAAATGCAAAAAACCCTCTCTAGGGCCAGTATTTAGTTTGTCTGTTATGGGCTACTGTAGAAACATGGCAGTGCAATATGGTGGCCCTGTGGAGAAGGCCCCACTCCATTTCTGGCAAGTCTGGTCCACTAGATGCCACTAAATTCTACATACTACACCTTTAATAACTAGAAAAGGTGCAATTGAGGTCAAAAGATGAGGTGGAGCTTGCATAGGAAATCATATTGCGGCCATTTAGTATACATTGGACACGAAAAGTTATTGTGGCAATAAGACACGTTGAACCAAAACATTCTACAGGTGAGCTAACCACAGAAATGCTTATTTATACACATGCATGAGTGCACGAGAACGGAGCAGCTTTCAAAATAAGATTCAAATATTAGTCCCTCTCTCTTTCCAACCAAAGAAAAATCAACAAGTCAAACACTGGTCTCCTTTCTGAAAATTCCCGTACTTCTCATCACCGCTTCCCAGAATTATCATGCCACATTAAAACATGGAAAATGTTGAATCAGCTTCTCCCTTTACATACAGTAGATATTGGCTGGCCAACCTCAGGTCCTGACCACTCTGAATACATTTGCGAAGGAAGCTGTGCAGCACTCTTCTTTCCAGAGGCAGCTGCTGCTGATGAGTTTACCACTAAGTCATCTTAATTCAAAAGTGGGAAATGAACCAATATATTGACATTTGTTACATGAGGCAAGATGTCATCTGGAGTTTGGTTACCATGATTAATGCTTCAACACTGCATTATAATTTATTTCTACATCAGTGTTTTTCCATCATATCATATTACCCTAGCCATATTAATCCACAAAAGCATAACCAGTCATGCCCAAAATATCATAACTTTATTGATACCAAAACTATCAGGATTACAGTAAACCTGTCTCTACAGTTTTTAAGGGGTCAGTACACTTTAAATCAAGAGCTTGTTGGATCTGAAACCCCCACACTTGTCCAATGTCAGAAAAAAAGGCTTTCTGCATCCATCAATTTTTGTAACTTTCTGAAACCACCAATTGGAAGCAAACTTCTAACAGCAATGGACCAGGTGTGCTGAGGTGAGCAAGTAGTACAGCTTTTTCAAAGAGATTGGGGCAGCAGTGGGATGCAACTTAGACTCAGAGGTCAGTCTCTGAACTCTTCACTTATAGATATTGAGGACAATCTTCAAGGTTTTGTTGTAAAAACTGGGTAGAAACAGAGTTTAAAAAACTGTCCATTGCAGAACCAATTCAAAGTTTTCAGGGCAGTCCCTTATATTGGGGCAGTGACATGAAGTTCACTATGGAGGAGAATATGGGGAAGAGCATTATTTCCAGTAAGGTGTGTCCTTGACAAATTGTAAGGGCCAAAGGTTTGTTAACGCAATTCTCGCTGCTGTTCAAGCAACTACTGTCCATTTAGAAACCAGCATGCAGGGCCAAGGGAAAAGGGAAAAGGTACACTTTGCCTTCAGACGTAGATGACACGTTGTAGGAACAAGTTAATTTCAAGCATATTTAGACCCTTAGTCTTCGAAACCAGAGCTGGGTGTTACACTGAATATTTTAACATTTCTGTGTACCCTGTAGCTAAACTCCTTGACATCCACACTCTATGAATAAGAGCAATCCCATGCTGGGTGTTTCTGTCTGATTGCAGATGGTTTCCAAGCTCTGTGACGGCTGTGGTCGGTAGTTAGGTAGACGGGAACGGCTGTCTCGCTCAGTGCTGTTACTGTCGCCCTCCCATGTGGAGGCAGAGGAGTGAAGCCTAGCATTGCTACCTCCTGAGAGGTAAAACCTTTAACTGCACACCGTTCTGCCACTCTCCCTTGAAGGAGCCATAAATCCCTCCTTCACAGAGGCAGGGGAAGGTTCGGGGGTGAAGCTGGACTCATGGGGTTAGCTAGATGGAGAATGGGAGTAAGGGTTTTTTGTGATTGGGGGGTCGGTGAGGAGAGAAAAATTGCTTGAGTTAGCGTAACAATAAAAAAATTGGCTGGAGTCCCTGAGCGCGTCTGTGTGCAGTTAACCTGGTTGTTAACACTGAAGGAAATGCCACCCAGCAAATGGAGTAGAGCTATAAAAATAACACAACATCTGTACAAATGTTGCTCACACTTGCTTCTCCTGACCCCTACGGGTACCCGGAATGCCCGGCGCCGTAGACCAACCCGGCACCAAGAAGAAAAGAGCTCTTGATAGCATAAGCATGGCTCTCCTTAACATTCAAACTTTCCATCTCCTTCTCTCCATCCTACCTCCATCTGTCTTCACACTCTAAAGCTTTATCTTTCTATTGCCTTATTTTCAAACCACACACACACACACACACACACACACACACACACACACACACACACACACACACACACACACACACA
The DNA here is from genome assembly GCF_963691925.1 of Scomber scombrus. NCBI lineage: Eukaryota > Metazoa > Chordata > Actinopteri > Scombriformes > Scombridae > Scomber > Scomber scombrus. The sequence continues at coordinate 20,098,774 of NC_084973.1, forward strand.
CACACACACACACACACACACACACACACACACACACACACACACACACACACACACACACACACACACACACACACACACACACACAGACAACCAGCTTCCATTTGACTCCCAAGCAAGGCCATAAGGAACATAAGGAACAAATGGTCGCCCAGCACAGAGAGAAATGTTAGCAGCGACAGATCAAAAGCAGAACACCTCTGCACACATACATGGTGTGGCATATCAAAATAAAACATCTAGCGTTGCAATTTGACAGGGTTGGAAAAGATCTGGTCCTCATTTCGAGCACAAAAAAACCCAGCTACCGCTGTAAGTGCATGCATAACAGGCAATAGCAGAACACACACTCAAAACATACAAATGCCCACAGAGCTGCCTCAAAGAAACCACGTGTTTCAGCTCCACTCGTTGAAAGAAGACACAGCAGTGGAGCACAGAGGGAGGGAAAGGGAGGGAGGAAGAGACAGAGAGAGAGAGAGAGCAAGAGTGGTAGTGCAAGCAGGAGCTAGTGAGGGAGAGAGAGGGAAAGGGGGCAAGGGACAGAGCCAGATTCCAGAGGATCTGGATTGAATTTAACAGCGGGATAGGCAACAACTGTATGTCTTCAAGCTGTCACGGGAAACCCAGGCAGCTCTGCTGGCGGCCCCCACGCCTCACGGCAAATACACTTCCCTCACAGGCACAGGAAGTGATGTCACAGGGCCGCACACCAGGCCTGCCTCTGCTTCCTGCAGACTAGTGGAAGGGATAGGAAGAGTAGTATGCTGCAGCACTGGAGCTCACTGAAATAACCAACTAAGAGCAGGGCTCCCCCCTGCTCTTAGTTGGTTATTTCAGTGAACAGACTTTATGCACATCTGCAGACATGCATGACTTGAGCACAGAAACATACACAATGTTTATATACATAAACACAGTGGAATTATTTGTCAAAGTTAATTATCTTTGAGGAAAATTATCTTAGCGTTGAAAAGGACATGGCTTGTTTTGTGTTTGGGGTTTGAAGAAATCTTTGCCAAGAATTTTGCTTTTATATTTCTCCAGTCCCTTATCTGCTGTTTTTGCTGTTTCCTGCCAAAGAATGCATCCATGTATGTTGTTTTCTGGAGGTGGTACCACACTAAAAACAGCATGCAATGCCCTGTTGAAGCTGAGCAAGTTTCCTCAGCTTCATGAACAAAATATTTCCCCCAATTTCCTCTTGCTTCTCACCAAATCATTATCTGATAGTTGTCACCTTTTTGCTGACAAAGATGAGACTTGATTTGATCTTTTTCCTGTGTTCCTTTCTTGATCTCCTTCTAGCTGCTCTGGACTGGTGTCATTGTTGGCTTTCAAAAGCCTCTCCAGTCCCACACTGGGTGTATGGTTCACTTCACTGACTTCAGTTGAGGTGCAATCTACAGCTCAACAAAATCTCTGTGCAGACAGATTATTTCGGAAACTTGTGGCACTGCCAGCACTAGTGATGAAATCTGGGTGCTTTTCTACTAAAGGTGCCATGTGCTGCACTCAAAACACTGCACAGCAAAATGTTTCAACTCTGGATATGTCAAGCCATAATAAGCGAAAAACACCAGCAATATCATATTAGGCCAGTTTTCTCTTATATTCACCGTTAATCTGAATGAATGAATCTTTATTGTCATTATACAAAATGCACAATGAAACTCTGTTTGACTTTCTTGATGTAAGAAAAATTGAACATTTAAAAGGCAGACATCAAAAACAAATACAAGACATCTCTAAAAAGTTAAAAACAGCAGCAGCAGTGGTCTATTCAGCACCAGAAGTGCATGTAGTGCATGTTTAACGCAGTCTGTTATGGTGTAGTAGATTTATTTTAACTTAAAGCCCTTTTAAACTTTCTTAAAACTTGTCTTTTCTGTTAAAGTTAAGGTCACATTACTTTCAGAGAGGCTTGTTGTGTTAATGCAGCAAGTCATATCACAAAGGTTAAACTCATCCAGCAAATATGTGTTCAAATCTTGGTGCAAATTTACTTCTTAGTGATTTCAGTTCATTTTGACAATAATTATTCTTTCCCAGAGCAGAAGAATCCAAGCTAATTATTTATAGACCCAATGGGGCTTGCAAGAGTTTCATTTTTATGGACTGATTTCTTTCAGCCTTCCAACTTCTCATACTATGAACTGTAGCTAGAAGCACTGACAAAGTGTTAAACTGACAGGCTCGATGCTAAGAGGAGACATCTCACAGTTAAGGCCCTGCATGCAAGCGCATCACGCATACAGATCTACCAAGTTGGACAAATGGTTTAAATGAAGAGTTAATAGGTTTTTCAGAGGCAGGCTCTAGTCCCAGTGAGAGCTTTAAATTCCTGGGCTTGGTAAAGTCATCACAGAGAGAGAGGGAGTGAGTGAGGGAGGGAGAGTGAGAGAGAGAGAGAGAGAGAGAGAGAGAGAGAGAGAGAGAGAGAGAGAGAGAGAGAGAGAGAGAGAGAGAGAGAGAGAGAGAGAGAGAGAGAAAAATGTATAAGGCAAGTGTGGCTCCTCCAATCCCAATCAGAGCTAACTAAACATGCACATACACATGCACACACAAAAAGACAAAATGGCTTTGACACTAATGTCAGTATTTCTCACAGATGTATCCTGACATTGCAGTTTGTGTGATACAAATAGAGACTGTGTGACGTACACTTCCTCATATCTTTGCTTGAATCACTTTTTAAACTGTGGGAATAATTGACATGAGCTTAAACATACCTGGTTGAAGTTGATGGGCTTTTCCCTGCGTCCTGTCTGCACCAGAAGCTTGTACGCCAAAACGCCATCATCAGAACCATTCCTGTAACTGTTTAAAGTGATGCGGCCAGCCTCCCAGTCCTTGTCAAACGCCTGCTGCAGACCTGAAGGAAACCACAAGATTGGTTAGATAGCGACACTTCCACAGGTTACACGCCCTGTCCACAAGAAAACACAACACCTAACAACACAGCATCGTACAAGAGAACATTACACAACACTGCAAAGTCACACTAAACTTATAATAAGCCTGATTGATTTAATATGATAACTCGGCTCCACTCTCTTAACCACCAAACAAGACATCAAAAGCCTCAAATCTGGTGCTTTTGATTCAAAGAGATCATTAGGGAAAATATCAGTAACATGTGTCTCCTTTTCTATACTACTCTCTAATCCATATGTGTCTCACTCCCCTCCTCTCGGCTCTCCCCCAAGGCCCATGCTGTGGTCCGTCTGTGGGAGATGTTGTTTTGGGTCTCGTTCCTTGGCCTGTCTGGCTCCAATTTGTCCCACCATTGCAGCGAGCAATATCAGACACAGTTCTCTCTCTCTCACCCACACACTCTCTGTGTGGTTCCCAGCCGGCTCACACACAGACTCATACAATATGTTTTATCGTTGGGAGCAAGTCAGTGAGTGCACTTATTTTCCATGACTTAATAGGATTCAAGGATTGGGTTGACATGCGGAGTATAATGTCCCTGTTCAGCGGCATTGTACCATTCTTAGGAGTTATCAGTACTGGGTAAACGACCCAACCCAAAGTGAATCCCACCATCATCAAATTGGATTTAAAAGACCCATAAAATTAAAAGAATGGCGTAGTGCTTGTTATATGCCAAATATTTAATATTTCTAAGTGATACATTTTAAGAAAAACAACTAGCATAACCAGCGCAAGCATGAGTTGGATGAGTGTATTTGAGTTTCAGCTTGCAATAACACTGCCAAGATCTTTTTCTACTGCCAAAGACTCAAATATATTGTATATTGCCTAAGGCCCAGTATAAAAACACGGCCTCCCACGTTGTCCTCCTCCATCAAACCCACTTCTGGAAGAGGCAAGTGAGCTTAATCAGCTACTGTCAGTGTCCATTTTGCAGTCCCACCTACTTTTGAACTCCTGCCCAACATCTTGTTTCCTGCAGAATCATGTCAAAACACAGACGAAAACTATGATTCCAAAAACGTTTCATGGGAAAGTAAATTAACCCCATGCCTGAACTGTCTTCAATAGGGATGTTAAATGATGTATTAATAACAAAATCATCTGTGACATCAGTATATAAGTGTTTTATGCTCCTGAATCATATTGCTATATCTCGCCCCCTTTAAAAAAACCCAATCCAACTTGGGTCTGGTTTGGATGGTGATTCTTATCAAGCTTCATTTTACCTTGCAGCCAGTCCCTGAAGTAGTGAAGCCACATGCGGGGCAGCTGTCCATTGTCATCCTTCAGCACGTAGCGAACAGTGTGGAACCTCTGGTGGAGCTGGTGCAGCAGAGGCTGGTTCTGGGCATAATCAGCCCGCTGTGTCACCACATACATGTTGTAGAAAGAGAAGAACTTAAACTGGGCGCCAATGAAGTCATATTCGCTGGTTTCTCTGGGTACGATGTCCGTCAATTCGAGGCCATCCCGCACCTGGGTGGTCCCATATAAACTGACTCCCAGCAGGCAGAGGAACAGCACAATCACAACCACCTGGAAACAGAAGGACAAGGATGCAGCTTTATCTATTACCATCATCTACGAACTACACTGGAAGGGTTGCAACGTTGTTAGCAGTGTTGCAGCATTCCTAGATCTCACTCGTTATTGAGGTTAGTTCAATGTTATCATAGCCATTAGAACTGATTGCTAAAAATACAAGACTCAAGTTGTATTAAACTGGAATTTTCCTTACTAAATTATTCAGCAATAAGGGGAGGATTGGATTAAGGCATCCTGCAATCAGAGAGTTGCATGAAGCAATTTGGTAATATGGAGAAACATCTGACAGTGTGATGAAATCAGCAAGATTCTCTAATAATGTCAAGAGCAGGCCACCAGATAATTTCAGTTCTGTGAGGTTTTGAGAGGACTGGCCACCCACTAGACTAAGGTCAGCACAGCACACGTGTGTGTGTGTGTGTGTGTGTGTGTGTGTGTGTGTGTGTGTGTGTGTGTGTGCGTGCGTGCGTGCGTGCGTGCGTGCGTTCTTGTATGTGAGTCAAATAGGACATGACCACAGCCTCCACCCCATATTTCCTCCTAGTCCTCCATTAGTTCTGGTGACTAACCCTCCCATTCAAATTATCGCCACAGTGAGTCAGCACAAACACATCACTGTTAATTTTGACATCAGTTTTAAATTTACCTTCAGTCTTGGTCACTTACTGAAAATCGGTTTAAGTCTCTTTTTTGATTGCTTTGTTTAAATCAGCATTTGGTCAGTGGAACTCAGTTTTAGTGTAATTTTAGGCAATATTTTAGTCATAATTTTCAGTTTACAGTTTAATGATACTATAATGTATTTTGGTGAGGGATACTTCTCCTGGCTGTAAAGATTCCACTGCAATGTAAGCATACCTTTAACTATGTGTTTAGTGACAGAAGCATTTCCATATTTCTCTTCTTTATTCTGGCAGCCACAGAAACTAAACTCACCTTGGTGGTGGGCTGCAGGAGGAATGGAGCGTAGTGCTTCTCAGCAAAAGAAGCCAGTGTCCAGCGGGAGCAGGGAGGCTCGAGGCATCGCAG